>NW_010564855.1:0-25498 GCF_000687285.1 Phaethon lepturus
CAACCTTAATGATTCTGTGATTCTGAGATTGCCATGCTAGATTTGGAAATATTTGTGGATTGCTCCCTTTGGCTTACACAGATCTGACCTCAGTCTAGATTTTTCTTTAGACCCCTACTGTCTTTGACAGAGCTGGGCCTAAGGCAACAGTGACAACTTGTCGTCTCTCTTGTCACAACCAGAGACAAATAATTCAACAAGTGGGTCTAACAACATAAACAACATGTTAGTCTTGCACATACAGTGTAGAAACAGTAGAGTTCTCATCCTGCTTCCTCTTTTCTTCCAGTGCATGATTTCATCAACTTCATCATCATGCACAGTGTAATTCTGTTACTCTGGTAAACAATTTATCCCTCTCACTTTATTAATAGTCATTCCAAACAAGTAAAAAAAATTAAATCTACAAATTTAGATTTATGCCTTTGGCAAAGGCAGACTGTTTTGTAGATTAGCAGATATAACCGCCCTACCCGGAAAACCTTGCTATCTGAGGCTTGTGTTATGTTCGCACAGATGTTCACAAATAAATTCAGTCTCTGATTATTTTCAGATTAATGGCATCCTGCTCTATTACAGCATTGCCAAATCATCATTTTATTGCCAGTCTTACAAGGTTTTGTGCTAATTTTTTTTTCCCTCTAAAGCTCCAACTCTTAAGAGACATGTGATTAGCCAAAAAACTCAGTTTTCCTTTCTGAAGTCTCAAGCAAGCCATGTCGTAAGCTTGACTCATGTTACCCTAGGGGCCCAAAGAACAGGAGTTAATCTTCACATTTTCTTAATCACTCTCAAGACTTTTAAGGGTCTGACTCATGATTTCTAATGCCTACAGTTGGCAATACTGCATATACATTACATGTGTCATACCATCCATCTGCCAGTAAGCAAAAATCTTTATGAAATGCCCAATTAGTTACTACTCATACTGTTTCTAATAGATTCTTTTTTCAAAAATGCACTAATCTCTGATGCCAAATAAGTTATATCACTGCAGTAGTCACTCACAGCAACAGAAAATAAATTTCTCATTAATCTGATTAAAAACAATTAGTAAAATCTACCTCCTACTCAGTCATGCACGTGAAACCTGAACAGAACTGCTTTAGATTTCTTAACTCTGCAGCCTACAAAACAGAAGGTTGTAAAGCTATGAAAACTCTTACTAAATATCAATTATGGAAGCATTTGCTGTACTGCTATCATTAAAATACAAGTGTAAGAGCCAACTTGTGAGGGTTTATTCCACCTGAGGAGTCTCTCTTGGCATGCTCACCGATGTCCCCAGCGCACCAGTGGAACACCATGAGCACCTTCTCTACAGGCTGAAGGCACTTGGAGAGCTGCAGGTTACCTCCATCGTTCTGCTGAGACCAACACCATTGCCACATCAGCCATTTGGCAGCAGATTTGTCGTATACTGTATTTCTAAGAAGCTTCTGCAAAAAGAAAGGCAGAATGTCTCTTTTCTCATAACACAGGATGGTAGCATTTCATATGCTTAAATTAAAATTGATGGCAACATTTGATGTTTTGATTACTCATGTTGACATTTAATCAATTTTACACTTTAGAGAAAGGCCCTCATTTACAATACTTGGCATCAAGTAACCAAGACAAATCAGAGCGCCTCATTTAAAATAGAAAACATAGAAGTACATACAATAGAACTAATTTCAGGCATATTTAAATTATCCAATAACTTGACTAGATATTCACACCATTCAATTCACCTGGCTTTTTCATTTTGGCTCTACTTTCGAGCCTACAAATAAAATCCTAATTCTATTTAACACATATTTGATGATTATACCTCAAAATTAATCACAAGCATCTAAACACTTAAGAAAACTACATGCAACTTGCTTAGTCTGAGTCACAACCGTTCTCCTCCTTTCCATCGATCTTGTAAGCATGTTTTTGTAATTTTCTAGACTACAAGAAAAATATAAGCAAGGAAAGAAGAAAGGGAACAAAGTAAGAAAGTACTTGGGAGATCTCTTTGTTTCAACGACTTTAAAGATTAATAACTTATTAGATTGATAATTATTAATAGCTTATAATTAAAGACTAGAAAAAGTTTAATAAATTTAACATCTATTCAACAGTCACAGGTATTAGAGGCACAACCAGGACACTACTGCTGTGATGGAAATATCTGCTGTTCATTTTGCGAGGAACTCAACATATTTATCTCTACATTTCTCACTATATAAACACACTATGTCTTCTGGCATTGCACTCAAATACCCCCATGAACATATTGCATGATTCAACACTAATACCTGGGTTGCTTTCCCCAGAAGTAGATCCAGTATCTTGTATGGGTAAGAGAAAAAAAAAAAGTCATTCTCAGTCAAAACCTTCCACCATTTCTAGCAACAAAGCAGCAAATTACTCCATTCCTTAGCAGACACTTTTAAAGGTCTGTATTAGTGCTGGGATTTATCAGTTTGCATCTCACAGGTTTGCTCATTCTCTTTATGATGATGATATCCACTTCACATGATGTGAGTGACCACTCTCAACTGACATACAGGAGAAACATGCTATTTTGCCCTTTTTTTTTTATTTAAACACATTCTCCTTTTCCTCTTTGAGCACATTTATACTTCACTGATTTTATTCAGATTGGTATAGTCCTTATCCTTAATGTAAAAGAGTCATCTGCTATATGAATTAGAATGGGAAAATATGTAATGCATGCAATAGGGAGGATGCACCGAGTTAGATCTAGTAAGCACCTACATCTGCCACTCCGTCATTGCTGATAGCATTTTCCTGAAGCAATATATATTCCAAACTTTGTTTTGGGAGTTTGGGAGGGGGTAAGGGGGTAGTATTGAAGTAAAAATCACAAAAAATAGAGGCAGAAACACTGCATTGGTACCTCTGACTGCAGAAGTATAGTACCTGTGTTCAATAATTTCATACAGAAAAACAATGCAGCTATACAAAAAGCTGAAAATCCCTCCAAATTCGTTGTTTCATAAGCAAGTGAAAAGATTGAATATGTAAACACATCAAGGTTGTGCTGATTATGGTCAAACACATTATGAAAGCAACATACCATCTAGAACCGTTGTTCCAGGGAACCTCATTATGCTGAGATGTATTTACATAGAAAAATAAAGAGGTAACTTGACTTCTTGATGCAATTAAATGCAATGACCTCATATCACAAAGATTGTACAGTACACAGGACAAAAATACATTGTCTTGATGCATTTGGCCTACGTACACTTGTGTTGCGGCTATTTAGCATTTTCTTCTTGAATTCAGAGAGTAGAGTTTGTGTGCTCCAAAATGCAAACTTGCTTTCCAGCTCTGTTAATAGGTCAAGAAGTTAAAAGCAACCAAAGATGCACCAGGCCAGAGGTTAAGATGTGGCTGTCTGTCCAAGAGCTGTCAGCATTGTGCTAGGTAGTACAGCTAACTACCACAATAAAGGCTTGACTTGAGACTCAAGTAAGGATAATGCATGTTGCTTCCTTACCCCCTGCCCTGAAAAGCTTATTTCCACCCCAGCATACATACTTTTGGGAGACAAGCTTAAGCCTCCAGAGGGGAAAATGCCTCATTTTCAAGAAATGAAGCATTTACTATATATATGTATATATTTTAACTCCAATAACAATCTCCCCAGTGTATTTCCCAAGTGTCTTGATAACACGTTTTATGATGCAAACATGAAAAGCACTAACAGCTTTTTATTTCCAATCAGCTCTTCATTTCCTCTTTCACTGCAGACATTCCTCTCAGCATAATCCAGAGCCAGGTCATCCTGCACTACAAGGATGACAAGCTCCCACTAAATATTTCCAACGTAACGGCTGACCACACACATGCTGTTAGCTCACACCTAATGCCAAGCAAAACCTTAACATCTGCATCAGCTTGCTTTCAGAACGGGACATGGAACATACTTTAAATTAGCACTTGGTCACATCTGCCTTGGTCATTTCAGCGGAAGAGGATGCTACATGAAAGCCAGAGTTTTGAACCAGGAGCTTGAAATGGACCTTGAAAAACAGCAATGAGTAGCAAAATGAAGGGCAATGCAGCAACTCCAGATAGCGCACGCAAAAGAACAATGTGATATTTTTTTTTTTTTTTTTTGAAGCACGATAGGTACAAAGTAATGCCTAAAATGAGGAATAAAACTGAAGAATGTGAAAGTTATATTCTGTTAACATATTCTTCTTTGGTAATCTTCACAATCTATGCAAAGCACTTTACATCCAGTCAGTGTCATACTTCTGTGGCACAGTGTCAAGATACTCGGGTACCTTCATATGCCGACAAAGTCAGAGCGGGTACTGGAATTAGTGGCATTGGTGCAGGCCCTTATGTGGCAGCACACACTAAGCGCCACCTCGGCTGCATTACCTGCTTCTGTTGTGGCTCTTCTCTTCTGCCTTCTCCCAAGAACAGCCACATTCAAAACCCTATACCACACCTAATGCTGGAGCAGCCTACTCCTGAAAGCAAGTCCTTCAGGAGAGATTTACCAGTTTTAAGTATACACTGGTATAATTTCCTTAAATACACAAACAAAAACCCCTTAATCTGGAACCAGAGCACACACAAGTTACACACACGGACTGTGCCAGTGTAAGCTGTTGCTGCCCATTATTAACCTCCCTGCTCAGCTCAGCTCCTCCTCCGCAGGAGACTTGCCTCTGAAGTCTGCGGGCACACTTGCTCATGTGAACATTCCCCAGCCTGCTTCAGTCACGTTTTCACATTTCTTCAGCCAGCCTAAGCCATTTTGATTGAATCAGGTTAGAAACCACTGATATGAGTAGCTCTACAAACAGCCACCACCGAACAACAAACAGCTAAGTGCAGAAACCTCTTTCATCAGTTCAGGTGGATATGAATCCCATCAAAAATCTCAGCCAAGGACATTCAAAGAGTCATAGATTCACACCAGCAGTATAGCTACACTCTTAAGCATCCCCTAGCCACATGAGCCCTTGAACTGTCCATTCGAAGCTAATTTTGGGGGCCACATTGGTAAATCTCTCTCTATTTTAAGACTAGTAAGAACTACCCTCTTAGACAATCTGGTTCAAGGTTTTGCAAGTCTCTTGCACTGCTTCAGCTTCAGATAAAAAAAATTAAAAATCAGGTATAAAAATAGGAAAGCAGTAAAAGAAGAGTGACAGTAGGGAAGGGGGATGTCAAAGATGGACATTACTGTAATTTAATATATAAACCTAAACTTTTTAAATTCAAAGAGGTAGTGTCCAGGGAAGCCCTATCAATTAAAAGTGTCAAGAAGCACAAAAGGGTGATACTTTTGAGAAAAGTTTTTTGGTTGTTATGAGAGCAAGACAGTTTGTAATTCTATATCCCACAGAAGCTTCAAGAGAATTTACAAAAAAGTTTGTTCACATAAAGACTATACTAACTGGACCTTCAGAATTTTTCTCCCTTCTCATATCTCTTGAGAATCATCACAACCTATTGACAAGGCAATACTGACAGTATTAATAACCTCTGCATGCTGAAATTGTCATTTGGTTAAACACAGTCACACAATAAGACTTAAATTCTGTTCATAACCTCCCTTATACTCACAGGTACCAGCAGTGGAACAAAACCTGATTTGCCCCATTATACACACCCTAACATTCCTGCAATAGAAAGGATTAAGGATGGAGTTTCAGGCAGTATTCCAAGATTAGTCTCTTGTTAGATAGTCTATAGTATTTTGTTGAATTGTCTTTTTAGAAAATCAGAGTCTAAGTCTAGAATGAAACATGTCTGCAAAGTAGATTGAGGTACTTGGATTCTGCTAGATTCAAAATTTGAGAAAGACTAAAGCTTACAAATGCTTTTTTTGGTACAACAGAAATGCACTTAAAAAGAGTAGTACTACTGAATGTTCATGGTTAGAAATAATCCTCAACAAATCTGCATGCATCCACGTCAAACATTCATTTAACAACCATTAAGTTTGACTCTTTATAGATTTTTTTCAAAAAATAGAACCTAAATTGCTAAAACCAAGGCAATCTCTGTATTTTCAGTTCAAAAGCTTTAACATACCAGTACACTCTGAGAAGTGAGGGACAGTGAATATCAACAGTAGATTTCAGATTTCCTTTGGCCTTTTAGGCTAAGCTTGCCATTTACATTTGAAAGATGATTCCTCCTAACGAATAGTTTCTGCAGATCTGGGAGGAATGTGTTGAGTTTTGCATTACAGGTAAGTGTTGTAATGGAAATTTTCTGAACTAGGGAGAATTACAGAGTGATGATGAGCCTTGAGTCCTATTTTCTCCCAGTGCTTTTAAACTCTGTGTTGGTCTTGACAGAGCAGAAGATTCTGAAGGCCAGAGTTCTAAGTCACAGATGAGGTTTTGATGACAATCAAGATAAGAATTATATTCCAATATATTTCTACTGAGTATGTTGTCAGATTTTTCTGTTTCCAGAGCTAAAGTGTTTAAAACTGTCTAAAGAGACATCCTTCAAGTCTGTAGAGGAAAACCCAATGATACAGAAATGGATTCTCACCCTATGTTGTCAGTGCTCCTACCTCTCATTATATGCACACTTTGCAACCTCAAAAATACTAATTAAACACAAACAAGGTGTTTTAGACAGTCAAAATCACACATTTACACAGCAGCCACTGTGAACTTTATTAACAAAAGAAGTGTTTGCCAGTTAAACTGCCATCACTTTATTGACTTCTCTGCTTACTTGTAGAAAATCAGTTCTTTCATAATGGCTCTGGAAATCATTTATTGCCAGGTAAATGTTGAATCACTGGCAACATATGCTCTCCCGGGAACTCTGGCAGCCTTACCATGGAAAGAGCTATACACACCTTTGCAAAACGCAAAGTAAGCAACACGTCTTTCATTCAAGCAACAAGTCATTCTTGAGACAGATGTCATGCTAGCCAAACAGCAAAAACACCTTTACATTAAGCAATCTTTTCTATCATGACAGTTCCATGAAATGAAGTGCAATTTGTGAGGGAAAAAAATCCATAAGATACCAGTTATGCATTCTCTTCATGTAACTCTGTAGTCAAGTCTTATTTCTCAGGCTGGAGAGGCTGAGCTAAAATGAAACACAGCACGATGATCTATCTTCATGAAAATGTCCCGTTTCTAATGCATCTGCTTTTGCCTCCTTTCCTCTTTAATAGTCCTATGCAGTCCTGTGCATTAGAAGTCAGGACAAGGCTTCTTCATTCATCTGGAGTCAGAATTACATTCAATCCTGTAAGCAACTCACAAAGCAGTCTATACACATCTCTGAAAAGAAGTTCTCCATTCCTAAGTAATCCAACCATCACAGAAGATATTTCCCTATTTCTTGAACTCCAGAAGTTGTTTTAATTCCTTTTTCATCTTCATCTTGTAGCCAAGTGGCAAAATAGCATTGTCATGGGCTACATACAGTAGGATTTAATCTTTATTAATAGCTTCAGTAGATTGCCCGAGGATTTTTAGTACTGTAGTAGGCTTCACATGCAGCTACATAAGCAGATTCTGGGAAGAAGTCATCATGGTATTCTGCTAAAAACCTGAGAAGAAAGCACACCAAAAAAAGAACAGAACATGAAACATTTAAGAGAAAAGCTATTTTCAATTTAATTTTTAAGCTCAGCAAAACAACAGCCTGGAAATTAAGAGTTATTACACTTTGAAATTTGGCATACAAAAGGCTTGCCCTATTTTTACAAGTTTTACAGCTTTCCCCTATCATTCTTAAATCGAAATTGCATTAAAAAAATAGCTCAAGCTCAATAAAAAGAAAATCTGAAAGTTGAATCTACACTCAGAAAAGAATGCCAAGAACTATCAAAAAAGGAAAAAAAAAAAGTGAGCTCATTCTGCAACTTCTGTCAGTCACCTGCTCAGCATACCACTTTAATTTATGTTAGAACCAGGATTTTCAGTTATCACTATGTCAGTATCTTATACAAATGTCTAGTAATCATTAAGTCAAACTCTACCTTTTAAGGTAAGTAAATCTACGATTTGTTCTTTCATATGCCTGTGCATTTAGGGTCTCCACCCCTCATAAGTATCTGATTTAAATATGGCTCTCAGACAAATACGCATCCTTTGCAAATCCAGTTCCCTAACTTGAGACTTCTCCAAGCCAGTCTTCAAGTATTGTTCAAACAGACAAGCACCCAATATTTTATCATGTCTTCCTGCTCTGCTAACATAAAATTCTTTCTTTCGTTTAGGACTGAAAGCTACTAACACCAGTAATAAACAGCTAAAATGACTACAAACTCTCTGCTCTTTCATTTGTAAACAAAGATACCAGGTATACAAATGGGAGCAAAAGGGCAAAACAGTTCTTAAACCCTGAAGCACATGATCAAGTTGTACTTCAGAAAAAAAAGACACTCAAAAATACCTGGATATTAAAGATCAGCACCAATAAACATGGCAAAATGTTACCTACAGGTTCTCTGAGTTACAGCAGGAAGCAATGGAAACAACAGAAAACAATGTCATTTGCAGAATCTGGTTTCTCTCAAGAACTACTGGCTAGGGAGATGACCTCACTATTGGAAGCTAAAAATATCAGTTTTGCATAACCAATACCCTGGACATAGAAAATCCAAATTAAAAAAAATGTACAGGTGAATGCAATTAAAACCATAGTGTTTCTCCAACCTCACTCACAGCTACACTGCCTGAACTAGGCATGTCCTTGGATCTTAAGAAAGCCAAAGCATCAAAGAATACTGACAAGATTCTCTATATAAGGCAATCTAAATTTAATCAGGAATATATTAATTGCTGAGAGCTCATACATAAAGGTTACAGTACAAAAAGATAAATAAAAAAGGCCAATTTTTACACACACACACACACACACACACACACACACTTGTACTTAAACATGGGCATCAAACAAGTGCTGAACTGGAGTAATAACTGGTTAAATCCTACTAATTCAAGGAAAAGCAGTGAGAAATACAAGCCTTTTTGGAAGAAATCAATCCTTCAATGTGTCATCATTTATTTAGAAGGCAGTTTGTCAGCTTCCTCCATACTTGCTTATTTCATACGAGTTCTGTAATTAACGGTATAGAAGGACCTAGGGTAGTTTCTGATGTAAATATTTCAGGTTTAAGACATGGAAGTGAACAGGCTGGACAACCAATACACTTCCAGAAGATCAAATGCCAGCTTCTTTTTGTTTTCGAACATTATCTAAGGAATTGAGCAGAAAAGACTCTGTTACATAACCCGTAACAGTGTCTAATCAAGCACATAACTTCTGTCAATATTCACCTGGGGCAGGCACTGCCAAAAGGGAGAAATCTCTCTCTTGTATTTAAAGCAAGGATCCAATTGGCTCTGCCACAAACTGACACCACGTAAGCTATCATAATAAATGTGTAAGACCTAAGTAAATTTGAAGTTCCACACAGTCTTCATTCACACAATCTTAAGTGCCTTAAATACTTTAGCATACTTTTTGTTTATAAGTATTCGTACTACGCTAATTTCTCATTGGGTCAAACAGCAGCTTCCAATTTTATTAGAAAACACAATGCAAAAAGGATTACATAATTAAGGTTGAGAGATAATTAAAAAAACTTCTATGAAAACTATTTTGTTAAATCAAAAATTTTTGTTTAATATTACAGCATGTTACAGTTGCGTTATACCAATTTTCTAGTCACAGATATAAAGACATTTAAATAAATTAAATAAAACATCAGTGAAATATTTTCCCCTGAAATGCAACAAACTACTAAATAGTGAATCCAGATTAGTTAAACTTTGGCAAAAGAATGAGCCTGAAAAAAATAGTTTTATTCTTTTCTTGAACTAAAATAGGACAAATCTAGACTAAAGCCACCAATACTTGATTGATACACTGTTTGAACCACATAACTTACGTGATTTGCTAGCCCTTGTCATTAAAACCGTTCACCACCTACTTTTCTAGGCTTACCAGGCCATAAAGTTGCTCTAATACTTTATAAAATGCTTTCTTCCATGAGATAGAGATACCCGTTAGAAAATAATCCAAGGAAACACAAAAACAATTCACACAGATTGTCCTAATCTTCACTGAACTATGTAATTCATTTGCACTACACACACCCCTTACTCTAGGAAAACCACTACAAGAGACTACTGAAATTATAGCAAATTACAAGCTAATAAAATACCTGAGTCATCAACTGCTATGACCTCTGACTGTAGTTAGCCACAAATCACTTTCTAGTGATACATAGACTGCACAAGATTAGGATAAGCCACAAATGGAATTTAATTAAAAATTCATGTTAATACATGCATTGATGACTTCTAGACATAAACAGTGAGTACGAACTACACGGGACAATCAAATTCTTAGTGTCATTGGCTAATATTCCATAAAACACAATACCAAGTGCTAGATCATACGAAGCAGTATGTTTTAAAAGAACATCAATAAAACAAAGAAACCCGTAGAGGACATTGGGTAGCTGACAGTTCCAAGAATTTTAAGGGCAAGTAATGGGAAACAGGTTCATTTTCTCTTACAAATTTGCTGACTTGTGCTTAAGATCAGTCATAAATGCCAGTTTGGTGCAAGCTAAAGTGACAGCTGGTAAAGATGAGAAATTTTAGCCAAGATGCTTGTGGCACAGCTACAAGCCCCCCTCAAAAAAAGCAGGCAGAATACATGCAGTCAAACGTACATCTGTGTTCTTAATGTAACAGTTGTGAAAAGCAAAATACTCCAGAGCTAGAAGATAAACTACTTTCTGCAGAGAAGCAGGAGGAAACAGGCAAAAGAACATGAGGTCAGCCACTGTCCCAGTCCCTTGTATATCTGTAAACAAAGAGCAGTGGCCCTTATAAAGCTACTTTCTACTCGAACTCCAATGCAGCGCAGAAAGCTGGCACAGAAATATTTGAAGTCTACTGGATATTTCACTAATGCTTTGCTCTTAGAAAAGCTGAAATAGCACAAAGATCAATTTCACTGGCACCTGCAAGTCATGAGCCAAGATTTTAAAACAGAGGGAGCTGTACTTAGGAAGCAGAGCCAATGTCCAGCTATAGAGAGAAAGTACGTTGCTATTTAGCTATTCAGAAATTGTTTCATTACTTTTAACTTACAAACCTGATAAATTTGGTCACTTGTTGCATTATTGCCTTTTTCATTTTCATAATTTTTACAGAGTTCATATGTTATACCTACACAGTGACTGAGTTTTGCGATGCACAGATGTCCACACAAACATCCTGATGTAAGAGTGCACACTTTTTTCTCATCATGAGCATCCACAAAAAGAATGCATACGCTTTACACTCCTGCTCAGAACATAGAGATAACAGAGCACAATGCACCTACTTCCCTCTCTACCACAGGTTCCTAGAAGAGCAACACTTCAGAAACGACTAGAGGGGATAGAGACAAAGGAAACGGACACATGGGCAACCTAGCTTGAAGAATTCCTATGTTCTAATCTTCAGGTGTAGCAGTCCGTAAGCAAGCTTACCTCAGATGACTCCAAGCAATAGCCTCACAAATATACTATCATCAGGCTGAGAGTTACGCAGGCAGATCTACCAAAGAGAGGCACAGAACTATCGTTATCGACATTAAAAGGCCACTTGACATATATATATGTCAGGAACATTTCTCAACAGTCACTGAATTAATACAAGCTTTAAGAGCATCATCTAGTAGCAAAAATGTCCTTGTCTTGGCACTGTCAACACAACCTTATTACCTGAACACTCTTTGCATGAAGAAAAACAATCTTCTAAATGTCAGCTACCGTGACATAAACAAACTCAGGGATGGCCTGAAAAGAGTGAAAATTATGAAGAAAGGAAAACCTTAATAATTTTAAGAAGGACACCTAAGCCATAGAGGTATAAGAATACAGGGTTAAACGGAGAAGTTTCCAGGAAGGTAACATCTTACACACTTTCGCTACAGCTCTTAGTTCTAGAAGGTAAGCAGGTGCTTTGATGAGATCAGATACCTGGCCTAGATGCTGTCTGAAACACAACTGTTAATGATCTATCTACAGGAATTTCCTTAAAGAGCATGGTGAGTCCTAACTCTATGAGTCACCTCATCAAAAGAAATGTAATTTGCAGATTAAGAAGTTATCTCCTCTCCAAGACTACTACTCAAATGCAGGAGTTGAAAGCTAAAAAGCTTAGTTTCACACAAAAGTGTACGCCACCACCTGCCCCCCACCCCCTCCAATTGACAAGCATGTCTTCATCTGGAGGCTGTTCAGGGCAAAAAGCTCACCAACACAAAGTTCATCATAACCCCAATGCAGTCAAACAGAAGAAGTGAAGTGAAAAGTTTCAGATGTTTATTCTGATATCCAGTGACTCAAAAACCATGCTAAAGGAACCAGCAGGCTTGTTTTGTTGACTGGGCTCTTGTTACTCATCCACATACAGAAACAGAGATCATCTTCCTTGGCCTTTAAGGGGCAAGTGCAGAAAACTGTGAAGATGCCAATCTGCCAACATAACATTTCAGGTAATCAGGGTAAGTGGAAATTAAAAGTGGTACCTTCTAGTAGACCTCTTGGGAAAACAGTCCTACAAGAGCCCTTGGTTTGTCTTGAGGATGAAGACCCACTTTTGGCAAGGCCAGCACAGATGCCTCAATCAATTCCTGGAGCTGCCTTCTAAAAAAGCTACCATAACACTTTAAATATTTTGGGCAACCACTCACTTCAGATGCATGATCCAAACCTCTGCTCTTAGGATTAGGAATATACTCCTCATTCAAATACCCAGGCACCTGATGATTTGGTAAGCAGAAGGAAGAGAAGCAATCCACATGATGCAATTTCAGGATTTTTGGCAGAGCAATCAAACCTTAGTCAAGAACAATAAGCACACATGAGCCAGATTCTGCACACAAGCCAGGCAACAAAAGCCTACCGAAAATAAGAACCTGTAGAATACCAGGTACTCATTGACTAAGATGCTTTCAACATAAAGGTGCCAAAATTGAGGGCACCCAAAATGGCAGTTTCCCTTCTACCCATCCAATAAACACAGCGTAGCCCAAACTACAACAGTAATAATGCCCTAAAATAAGGCATATACATTCACTGTGCAAGTAGAATTCCTTCATTTCAAAGTGTTTCAAAACTTAAAAAAAGTTCCTTTACCTTTTTGTGCCTCTAAACCCACACCTGTCCATTGACACACAAAACTCCGATTTTCTCACATTTAGGCTCCAATTCCATGAAGTTTTCTAGTATGTCATAATTGCTATGCTGCACAGGTACGTTTTGTCAAGTTATTCCCAAAATAGGGAGGCAAATAGAAAAGCCCTAATCAATATAGGAAACGGCAGCAGAACTGCATTCTTTGTGATCCTTCAAAAAGTTATTTTTAATCAGTTGCCATCTTGCAACTTTATTAAGTCACAGTGAGCAGGAACTCCATCACAAGCAACTTCACCTAAAGATGTTTTCTATTCTATTCACCATGTGCAATGCTTAATTTTTTCATTCTCAGAAAGCCACTAATAACCTCTCATTAACTGCACATTAGCACAGACTAGTGGTCATAATTCACCACTGCAATTACATATAACAAAATCACTACACCACTAAAGGAATGTTGTGCTATCAAAACCAGAGATCTATTTCTTAAGGTTACTTCAAACAATTTGTCATCTTTCTATATAAACATTATCACAGCCCTCTAACTTGGTCACATTCTGGTTTGGCTTCCTTCCCATAAAATAATCAACAGCATTAAAATACTTCTCTACCCAAGAAGCAGAGTGGCACAAGCATGTTGTAAAACACCAGGAAAAAAAAAAAAGGGCTCTAAAATGAAAGAGATAACTTACAGGATATACTGAGTTTGAAATATCAGTGGGTTTTTAACAAAACCAAAGACTTTGACATTAAGGATGTAGTTTTCCATGAACAGAAATACTACATATTGGCCTCATCTGGAAAAGTGTATTAGAAGTTTTAAAATCATTATTTTAGAAATATTTCATCACTTATTCTTCTGTATTTCATGGAAGTCAAAATACCTATGGCTTTCTGAAGTGCTGTACCATTTTGTTTTGCTTTTTTTGCCCCCTACCATGCAAATGACATTGACTGAAATTACCTCAGTGAAGATGGGTCTTGCTATTCTAAAACCAGACATGTTACAGTCTCCTAATTTTTAAGTATCTCCTATGAGTCAATAGTCCTGAGAAGCAACCTCTCTGATCCCAAAACAGTTTTCAAAGTCAAAGCTGTGTTCAAATCAACGGAAACAGCAAAACAAGAACCAGTACCTTCCTGCCTATCATTTCTCATCACTTAAGCAGCCTCTGCACGCCTGCTAGGCACCTCACTATACAGAGAGGTCAAAATAGAGCACATAACAGCATTTTATTAAAAATACAGCTGAAATAACAGTATTGTTAAAATGCAATACTTACTCTATCTCAAAAACTATTAACAGGCAGGAAGACTTAATCAGGGGTCCTTTCTTACTAAGATTACCAGTTAGTAGACACCAGTTACTCTATTAGCTTCCACTGCTTGCTCCTGAAGACTAAACTCAAACTGCAAGTAAAATTCAGAGAAACCAACTGGCAAGTTGGCCACTAATGTCCGTTTCAGACCGTTGATATTCTGCGAGTATTATTAATTATTTCAGAGCTAAATAATTTGAAGAGAAGACTAATAGTTTTGTACGTAATTTGAGAAACTAGTTTTCTTTACTTCTGCAAATTCTGTAATTGAGAAATCAACTTTTGTGTTCTCCATAAATAAATTTTCATTATGTACACTTGTAGAAAGCTGCACTAAGCACAAGGGGTACAGCTTCTACTTAATATGAAACTCGAAAAGATGTATTTCATACATCCCTTAAAAATATATGTTGTCTGGGAAACTGAAATCAATCTTGCCTAGCAGCAATCTGAGGGCATGACTGGAAAACAATACCCATGTAGCATCTCAAAGTGAATTTAATGCATCTATCAAGTACTGAGTAAACTCAAATAAAATAAGCTTCTAGACAAAGTGTTATATTAAATAAGTCTCAGTTTCTCAGCCCACATGAGATTAATAGTACAAATGTTAAATGAAACTGTAAATTTTAGCCATAAAATCATAATATAAAATTAAATCAGTATATATGCCAGAACTAAATCAGTTCTGTAGCACATGAAAATTTTATTTAAAAATATATAAACTACTTATGCTTGGACTACTCTACCTAGAATTCAAGGAAGATTCAGAAACAGTTTTATTAATGCAAACAGACAGCTTCAAACACTTGTCTGCTATTAGAAAAATAAAGAAAAGGAGAGTACTTCAGCTTGCCACTCGAGAACAGTTCACTAAAAGAAATTAGGCAGTCTTAAGTAAGCTGACTGCTATCATCTAATGCATACAGACTGTGTAGGACAGTTCTTACCTTTCAAAAGGTAAGCCAGAACAGAACTGATAGAAAATATTTTTAATAAACATCCATTAATCCTTTCATTCCCAAAAAGGAAAAGACAGATGTGAAAATGAAAGAAGAACTAGCACAAGATGTCACCTCAGCCTCAAGTTTTCTCTTGTGATGAGAAACAGATAATGCAGAAGTATTTCTGATAAAAATCAAGTCTAAACAAGTTTCTAGAAAATGTAATTCTTTGACAACATTCAATGACATATGAGACAAACAAATGAAAGACGTCCTAAAGCCCCAGAACATGTGTTAAAAAAAAAAACCCTAATAATTCCTATTGGTTTCTATGTTACCTATTTGAATACACAGCAGCATATCTGGTAAGGAAACTAGTCTAACAAGAATATTTATGACAAAGCTACCCAAGATCAAATGCTTCCTACAGCAGTAACTGTAACTTGGAAGTTTTTTCTGTACCAGTTCTGACAAAACCATAGACTTCATTGTTTCAGCATAGAAAAGAAACCTTGAGAACAGCATCAGCAAAACATACATGACACTGGCATAGAAAGCACTTGAGAAAAAACACACGGCCCTCGAATATTTTGTTGTACCAGTTATGCGATATCCACACTATGCTTGCCTTGGGGGGGGTCATTTTGGTTTAGTTGTAGTCTGGTCTTGAGGACTGAATGCCTCCTAGTACTGGAGCACACTTCTGTTTAAGTGTTTTCTAAAAGGAATCAAGCTTGTGTACTCAGAGCACTCTGCAGTGCAACACAAAGCATGATAAGTGGGAACTACTGACAGATTTGCTTCAAAAGCACAGTTCTAGCTGACCTAAAAATGCTGATGTGGAAACATCTTCTGCCTTTTTTTTTTCTCTTCTGTTCATAGATGACTACACGTTTCAACAAGATGGTCAGATGGAAAAATAAACACATATGGATACTACCAGTAGAACTTTCAACATAATCACCTCCCTACCTGTATAGGGGTGGGGGGACACGTTTCCTCCTTCCCTCTATTTCACTCCACAACAGCTCATCCATAGAATGGGTATGAAGAAACTGCATTTAAGATGCTAAAGAGTAGAGACCTGCTCTGACCAACACAGAAGAATCTGAACAGCCAGAGGTCTGATAAAAACCAATTTGATCCACAGTGAGTTAAGCACCCTGAATAATATTGACTCCAAGCAAAAACACATTTCCAACAATAAGCACTAATGTTGTCCTGTTTAACTTAAAGGTATTTTGAATACTCATAAGGATCTGACAAAATAGAGACATAAAAAGCAATGAGTAAAACTTAAAAATCAAATGCTTCAAGTGAAAAAATTTTGTATTGTAGAAAGTTTGACATTTGAGACACCTTTTATTTTCAACAATTAAAGTAAAAGCATTTTAAAGCTTTCACCTCTCTGACCTCTAACAGGACTTTTGATATGCTAGTGCCACATTATGTTACTCTGCAGTATGTGGCTACTTAAGAGTTTTTGACCAAAAGTGTTAGGAGTCCCACATTTGTTCCAAATGTTGACCATTTACAACACCTTCTCCTGTAAGTTTTCCTTGGCAAATTTAATTTCCATGTTATTGATGCTGCTAATACAGTGCCACACTAGATATCTAACTACCACGACAATGTCATGTAGAGATACTAACTAGAGTACTTGACAAACAAAGCTGGTCATGGTGCAGGTATGGCCATACTGACTCCAGCTGTGGAGCTAGCATGATCAGAAAGAGTTTGGGTTCCTCTACAAGCCACTGCATTGCACAACAGAGAAACCTTTCTGTTTAAAGCTCAATTAGGACAGGCTTTTCTTTAAAAAAAACAACCCACCATAATTAAAGTTTCTCTCCCTGGTAATATCAATGCAACATCAAAACTCTCAGCTATGCTCTCAGAAGTAACAATGTTGAGTTTGTATTTCTTCATAAACTTGGTTTCTTAACGAAGTCAGACTTGTTATTGTATACATACTAGCAAATAAACTTTCATACTTCAGTTCTCTAGCACTGTGTTTATCAAAACTCCAAAGTATGGAGTATGGAGTTCAGGTTCCCTTCAATTTGAATTACAGAATCAAAAACCTTGTATTAATCTTTATTCAAATTGTTATTATTAACATCTTATATTAAATTTTATCATATTCTTGTAGTTACTGAAAATTAACATCTTATTTTAAAAACCCTTTGTCATTCCAGGACACTTAGATCTATGTAACAATGCAAACACTGTTGTGGTACATTGTGTCACATTACCTCAGGAACATTTCGAAGTGTTTTACTAAAGCCTTTAGGTTTTTGTCAGGAAAGCACATCTTCCCCAGTATTTCTGGTAGCTTTACTGTAAATAAGAGAAATAATGTTTACACCTGTTCTTTTAAAAGCAACTCCTAATTACTTTTATCTACTATACAGAAAAAAAGAATACAAAAAATTCTCCCTGCAGCCTCCACTTTTCTTTTCAAGTTACTCAGTGATCTTTCAAAACCTTACTAAAAACAAACATGCTGAGAAAGTGAATGCTGCTTGTTTACTTTTCTTAAACGAAGGCTTACAGAGACACTAAGAGATAAGTAAGTTTATGAATAGCCTAAGAGTTTTAAAGAGACTAAAATGTCTGCTTCTCCAAGAATAAAACTAAATGCGATAAAGCAAACAACAAATCACATGGATACAGTCACTAAAAAAAAACCCCAAAACAAAAAACCCAAAACAAACAAAAAACCCAAATAAAGCACTTCTGATTCAGCACAGAGTTTTGCATCAGTTTACCAAACATCCGTAGCAAATGTTGAGATCCATAGATATATGAGGGAGGTGGTGGTTGGTCACTTGGTGGATAATTCTCTGGCATCAATTTCCAGGACAAAACCTAAAGATAAGACATGAAAATGTTGGTTGTGAAATCTTTATAGCACCGTACGTAATTTAGTCCGTGCAGAACTTCAAAACTGAAGATGAAATAAGTAACACAAACAAAACCTTTTCTTACATAGCCCTATTCAGAGGTCAACAAAACCTTTAATCATTGAATCTAAGATAGTAACATAAAATATGTTACCTCATTCAATTCATTGTTTCTTCTACCTTCAAAGCCAGTAAAAACCGCACTCCCCTCTTTGCTAGGAGTCAAAGTTATAGGGGAAGATGATCCACTATGGACAGGGGTTTCTTCAAAAGGGAAGGAAAAGCAAAACAAAAGAAATCAGAAATAAAATGTCATTATCTGTTTTATGGAACTAAAAGCCACTAAACACAACTAAGGCCTGCTGCTAAAATGTTTAAAGTCTTAAACGCTGTAATTCAATAAATGCTATCCTAAAGTAGGCTCACATTTCTGTGAGCAGCTCCTTGAATTCTGTTGAGAAATACAGTACCAAAATACTGAAGATATTGTTTTGTATTTCTCCATTTGGTATAAGCTTCAGAGAGAAGGAACAGATACAAAAAATAATGAATTCCTACTCCAATCATTCAGTTCGCAGTCCAGATCACATTAAATTATTGCTTTAAACATGATTTTAAGTCGTGGTCTTTTTTTACGGAGCAAAGCCTACTTTTTTCCAAGTGCAAGAAGAGCTTCGGCATAGAAGCTGGGGTCTCAAGATGCCGTCGTTTAGGTTGCGGGGAAGCACTGCTTTCCGATAATCTATCACAGTTAGAGCTATGGCGTGTAGAACGCCTCAGTGACTGCAGAATTTCAGGTTCAGCTTTTCGTCTTTTTGGCGTAGCTGGCTCCCCCGTTGTAGGTTGGCTGTCGGTTGACTGAGGCGTTGGTGGATTCAACAGAGGAGGACTTGGGGAAAGCTCCTCCTGATTTCTAAGAAATAAAGGCAGCTTTACAGAAGTGAAGAGATCAGGGTTCTTCACCCAAAAAAGATCCTTCTTGTTTCACATTGTCTTGTTAAATCCTTATTCAAATTAGACAGTCTCCTCCCAATAACTATCAAAGTAATAAGGCCTTATTTTAAAAACAGTTTTCCAGAAGCTATTTATTTTCAAATTTAAAAGTTAATGAACACAAATTTACATTTCAATGCAAATTTGTTTCCCGACAAAGCTGCAGCGTAACTCTACACCAGTCAGTAACAAACCCCTTTTGAAGTTAACCAGATAGAAATTCAGAACCTGAATTCAGGCAAACAATTCATGGAAAACTTCAACATTTTATCAAGACAATTTTTAAGTCAAAGTATGTGAGAAATCATCCTATTCTGAACACATAACCACCTTCTATTCCATTTTCCTCAGGACAGAAGCAGTATTAGACTCCTTACACCCAACCTACCTGTTGGTATTTGTTGAGTTTTCTTTGATGGGAAGAAAGAATTTTGATGAAGTCACCTTCTTAAATTGAGCTTGTTCATAAGGATAGAGCAAAATTAATGGAAGCGTGAAGTCAAAGGTTATTCTCAGCCCATCTACCATCTCTTTACATAGCTCAACACTAGAGAAAAAAAAAGGAATTACGAATTTCAAAGCTGCATGTCAAAATTCTTCAGTGTAGTTGTAGGAAATTCCTTTTTAATACACATCATTAACATCTTAACTACGATATACTGACTTCATCACTAAGTAATGATGAGTGATTAAAAGCACACTTAAAGAGACAGTGATTGCTGTTGGTGACTTCAGACAAATACAAATTTTAAAAGTCTGCCTAATAATATAAACCAAAATCATACAATTGTTCTGTTGTATTACTATTTACTGGACTAATAAAATCTACTTTACAGTAAATAAAGTTAGTTTTTCATGTAAGCATTATTTTGTTTTTCCAAGTTTACTAGGCTCAAAAAAGAGGCACCTGCCACAAAAAGTATGAACTCAATGGATTGAATCTCTGTCTAAAAGGCACATGCAGAATTTGATCTATAACCACCAAGATGCAGTTAAGGCTGTGCTTAAGACATATCCAGTGAACCAACAAAACCAGATACATTTGCATTGGATATCAGTTTCCAGTGGCCTGCTCCTGGTAACCAAAGCACTACATTTAGAGGCTACTAGAAATTTCAGCTTTGGGCTTGTGTAAAAGACTTGCAGCGCTAAGTGGTCAGTAGATGTGCTGTAACAAGCAGAACCAAGGACATTGACGCCAGCCTACCTCCAACACCTCTCACATCTATGAAGGTACTCATCTCTCATGTATCAGGTGCATATCACAGAATCATTACGGCTGGAAAAGACCTTGAAGATCATCAAGTCCAACCATCAACCCAACACCACCATGCCCACTAAACCATGCCCTGAAGCGCCACATCCACACGTTTTTTGAACACTCCCGGTGATGGTGACTGCACCACCTCCCTGGGCAGCCTCTTCCAATGTTTTAACACTCTCTCAGTAAAGACATTTTTCCTACTATCTAGTCCAAACCTCCCCTGGTGCAACTTGAGGCCCTTTTCTCTCGTTCTATTGCTAATTACTTGGGAGAAGAGACCAACACTCACCTCACCACAACCCCCTTTCAGGTAGTTATAGAGAGCAATGAGGTGTCCCCTCAGCCTCCTCTTCTCCAGACTAAACAACCCCAGTTCCCTCAGCCATTCCTCATAAGACTTGTTCTCCAGAGCCCTCACCAGCTTCGCTGCCCTTCTTTGGACACGTTCCAGCAACTCAACGTCCTTCTTGTAGTGAGGGGCCCAAAAACGAACACAGTATTCGAGGTGCGGCCTCACCAGTGCCGAGTACAGGGGCACAATCAATTTCCTGTATATGTATGGTAACAGTAATTCGATTCTGCCACAATGACCCACATTAGAAATTCCATACCTCCTATTAGCATTCCATACCACCTGCTAAAATTGCCTTTTTTTTTTTTTTTTGAAACACTATATAGATATTGGGTGAGGGGACCATCATGTGCAGAAATTCTATCACACTGGAGAAGGTCAATTACCTTCTGTGTCAAAGCAGTAAGGGCAATGCAATAAAGTTGTCAGCTGAATCTCTCCTACTTAAGACCCCACCTGGAGTCTTGCGTCCAGCTCTGGAGCCCTCAGCACAGGAAAGACATGGACCTGTTGGAGCAGGTCCAGAGGAGGACCCCCAGAACGATCAGAGGACTGGAACAGCTCTTCTGTGAGGACAGGCTGAGAGAGGTGAGGTTGTTCAGCCTGGAGAAGAGAAGGCTCTGGGGAGACCTTACTGCAGCCTTCCAGTACCTAAAGGAGGGGGCTTACAAAAAAGATGGGGACAGACTTTTTAGCACGACCTGTTGCAATAGGCCAAGGTGTAATGCTTTTAAACTAGAAGAGGGTAGATTTCAACTAGATCTAAGGAAGAAATTTTTCAGAATGAGGGTGGTAAAACACGGGAACCAGTTGCCCAGAGAGCTGGTAGATGCCCCATCCCTGGCAACATTGCAGGTCAGGTTGGACGGTGCTCTGAGCAACCTGATCTAGTTGAAGATGTGCCTGCTCACTGCAGGGGGGTTGGACTAGATGGTCTTTAAAGATCCCTTCCAGCCCAAACTATTCTACGATACCGAATGGATCACTGAAATTATACACATTTTCCTTATTAAAGCACCTTCTTTATTGAGGAAGTCACTTAAACATACACCTTCAAAAATCATAATGTGCGTACCACCTTCTGTTCATATTTCTGATGTTTGATCTAACTTCTTGTTTGGGAGATTTTATTACAAAGAAGTATCATTAAATCTGTCAAATAACAAATGACATCAATATAAATTTGGTCTCACACACCAAAATATTTCAAGGAATAGCCTAATTATGTACCATTGAAATAGAGCGTGGTAACAAAAGTCAAGATTTCTCACTGGTAAAATACAAGATTTCACCCCAGTGTAGACTCGGATAAAGCAGCAGTCGCATCTAATATTGGGAATCTTTAGCATATGGAAAAAACAACCAACAGAAGAAGTCATACTTGAAATACACAGGATTAATGCACTGCATTTGTAGCACAGTAGAAGAATATACAGCTTGGCTGAGAAAGCAGCAACCAAGACACAATCAATTTTAATAAACAGGATTGGTGTTACTACACACATTGTTAACGATTAAGATATGTCAATTAAAAAAAAATTTTAAAAAATCACCTGCACTTGGTAGTTCTCTTGTACGTGTTTGTATAAAACTTTTATCCTTTATAAAATTTTAACTCATTGCTAAAAAAATTCTTCATGTAGACAATAGCAACACATTCTTCCAAATATGTCACAATCATCACAAGAACTTACATGATAAAAGGAGATATTGATGCTTTTGCATAATGTCTTTTCAGACTATAGGGACTCTCTCACAGACAAAACAAATTGCCAGTGTTACTGTACTACAGGTATCTATCAACTATTTTAAGCCCCATAAATAGATATACATCACAGTATATCTATAGATAAGCTAGCTATATATAAGCTCACAGAAGTGAACAACCTTGAAACAGAACCTGGAATGCAAGGTCATGTTTCTTGTGACAATAGCGCTGAACTAAAGATTACTTACTTCTTCTCTGGTGGCACATAATGAAGATTCATATTAGCATGTGGAGTCATCTGATGGTGCCGAGATCTTTCATTGGCTGAAAAAGCAGCATTAATAGCAAAATGTTTCACATATGACTCCAGGATGGTTATTATATTTGTCTGACAAGGAAGCTTCACTAGCTGAAAGAGAAACAACAAATTAATGTCTTACAAAAAGAATTAGAAAGTATACCAATCTAAAACAGGAGCTTGTAATGTACCGACTAGTTTAATAAGCCTCTACTGCATGAAGTTATTTCCAGAGTGATTAATGTGAACCCTTAAACTGCATTTTTGATCAATCCTTTAGAAACATCTGGAGAAACAGAAATATGGTCAGGTTAACAAGCTTACTACATTTCCAGCTTTAAAAAACAATCTTTACTCTAAAACATCATTGGGTACTGAAATGTTACATTCTTAACTAGAATGACAACTCACTGTTTTAGCTATAGAGTGCTCTGCTCCCTACACTCTTTTTGTTCTTCCTTATACTCTCTAAGCTCACTTTTGCAATGAAGTTCAAAAAACAGTTGTTGTTATATGCAAGAACTACGTTTTATGCCCTCCCCAACCCCCCCATGCACATTCATTTCATAGCTTTTATTTCATACCCGTTTTCTTCTATTAATATAGTAACAGTCTTCCTCAAGCTTCTTTTTCAAGACTTCAGGAATTTCTATGCTTATTGCTCTTTCTTCCATGTCCCTTTTTGTGTGGGTGTCTTGTTCTTCTTTCTACAACAAAGCAGTGCAAGAAACAATATATTGGTTGTGCTTATGAATATTAGTGAAAAAGAACTTAAGTAGTCAGGATGCAATATAACAATCAAGTTTTGTCATGCAAAAATAAAATATATAACGTACAGTAAATATTTAAGCGGATAGTAGCCTTATTGTAAGCAATTTAACAATACTGCTTTGAAGTCATCTGTGAATTCATTTTTTAAAGCTTTTTTGTTAATTTAGCATTCACTTAAGTATTAACACAAAAGAATGAACAGAAGTTTGTTAGGTTTTGCTGTTTCAGATCACCCACACTGTAGTAGTTAGATTCCATAGACCTTCAGAACACCTGTTTACACTGTACTTTCTTTTTGACAGTGTAAAGAAAATAAATGGGTTTTAAGTCAGTCTTCTACATTTTAAATTAAGATCATGCCCATTTCACAGTAAAATACAAAAGCTAGAAAGATTCTGCTGCTATTAGGATTTGTCCAACCTGCATAGACCAGTAAAATTTTACAGCACCCACAAATCTGGATAATCTAATTTGCTATGTTTTCTCCACATAAGCTTTATGTGTAGAAAAAGAGGAAAAGCAACAAATGTGTATCTTTAGATTAATATCAAAGAATTCTACATGAATATGACATCCTCTATAATTAAAAAAAAATGTCAACCACAGTAAGCACCAGGAATAAGAAAATTATGCTTTTAATTACAGCTAAATAACCAGCTGTGGCCTATATTTTATCAACTTCAATTTTTCCAGAGTTTCAAATACAGATGTTTAAATCCTATGAAGTTAAGGAGCTCATGAATATACCATTTCTGTCCTCTCTTCTATGTCACTTTCTTCACTTTTTATTTCTTCATCTGTTCCTTCATCACTGTCATCAGAAGAAGAACTACTTATAGCTGTGTAAAAGAGATTTCACATATTTATCTCACATTATTACATTGCAGAGGTTAAGACCAACCAACTTCAGGCCTCAAAAAAACCACCAACCCAAAAGAAACCCCCACAACTAGCTGCTTATATTTAGGGAGGATAAATAATTCTAATTGAATTAAACACACAAGCATTATTTACAGCACACTATACACTTGTTAAATACGTAAGGCAAGAAGTTTACAGGAAATATTCTTGCATTCTCTCTAATTGAAAAAACACTTTTAAAAGCTCCCTACGTTTCTGAACACTCAGACATCTTTTCAATCTTTATTGGACTTTAGTTCTGAACAGGTGATTAATGTATTAATCATTCAATCAGAAGGTCTGGATCTATGCAGCAACAGTTGCCAGAACACCAGCTGAGTACCAGCTAGTGTTCCTGCTGGTTTTCAAGCTACAAAGAAAAGTGCTATGAAATGAAAGAGCTGGCTTGAGAGTGAAATCAGCCAGTCAGCTGACTGGAAACAGACTTTTGCAGTAGGTAGACTGCGGGGAAAAGAAAATCTTATTGCCCCCTAAAATACATAGAAACACTAGCAGGGAAAGCATCTTGTTTCCTAACACCAAAGAAAACTGAGGGCTTCTTGCATCTAGTAATACTACACTAAAAGTAGCATTAAGGTCTGAAATCACTGATTAGAATAGTTGAGTGGAAGCATCACAAGGAAAAGCCTCTGGAAGATAAGAAGAAAGGAGGTAACTTAATAGATGCTT
This sequence comes from Phaethon lepturus, assembly GCF_000687285.1. Classification (NCBI taxonomy): domain Eukaryota; kingdom Metazoa; phylum Chordata; class Aves; order Phaethontiformes; family Phaethontidae; genus Phaethon; species Phaethon lepturus. Next base: position 25,299 of record NW_010564855.1, read on the forward strand.
AGCATGAAACACAGTGCTCACTCTTCATATGACTGCCCAGGTATATTTCAAATAGGACTGTGATACTCTCGTGTCATCCTAATAGGAACTTGCAGCAGGCACTGTACCCCTAGCTCAACAAGTTAAAGTCATCATGCCAGTTACCAAAAAATGAAAACAAGCTCACAGTTTTCACTACTCTCCTCATTTTCTTCAGCAGG
>NW_010564855.1:25529-28498 GCF_000687285.1 Phaethon lepturus
TCAACACCAGGCAACCTGCAACGTCTCTTCTTTCTTCCCTTTCTTCTCCTATGGAACATAAAACGGCTCACTGAAATTTGGCTAGTATTATTTAATTTGTTTGTCCTAGCTAATTACATGCACAGGAAACGTATGTTTAAGTTATTTTAATTAACTAATGCTGAAATAATTTGGACAATGCTTATTTGATAGTTGATACCTTAACGCCCGTACATTACCTCATATTCATGTTCTCAGGCAGATCCTCAAGCCATGGCCAACCACTATTAGATTATTGCCTTTGGCTGAAAAATACTTCAGGTTTTCCTAAGTTATTTTTCAAGTACATTTCTTTGGGAAGATGTAGATCCAATACACAGGCGTTTCACAGCAACAGTTAGGAATAACTTAGTTACTCATTGTTGGTCATTTAAAGTGTTGTTTAATAACAATACGTAGGTATCTACCTTAGTATAAGAGAAGCTCCCTGGAATGCCCTGACAGTACTGAGACTATCTACAGCATGAGCTTAGCGGCCAAGCTCACTTGTAGACACCTGGATGTATCTGTTTGAATCTCTCATTCATTTTGAGACCAAAAGGATTTCTTACATGCGAGCCACAGCCTTCCGTGCCAATTTACGCTGTAATCTGCGGTTTTCGTCTGTATCACGAAGAACATGATCTTCAGCTGCCCATCTATCCCAGCTAAGGACAGGACAAAAGAAAATTATTAACAGCTATGAATATATGCCACTCATGATTACTAATGAATTAATATACATTAAATCTAAAAAGCACTCTTTTAATGTCGTTCAGAAACATCTGCATCACAAGGTTTGCATCCTTTTGTATTCACATGGCTTCAATTCTTGTGTTGCTATCTAAAATCTCTCAAACCTTGACTTAACAGGCAATAGTGTTTGTAGCACCGACACATGCTGTAGATTGCAGTCAGGGATTGCACTCATGTACTGGCCTTGACAAACAAACCAGGCCTAGATTTAACAAAGTATAAACTCTTTTTATTAATGGAAACCTAGCAGCCACAAGTATATGCCACAGACAGATAACCCATAAATTTTAAACTTACGGCTATCAAACTGATCCACTGAAATTTATGGATACAGACCAACGTGTCAACACAAGCAAGTATATTCAAGGCATTCACAAAACCAAAAATATTCCTGCAAACACCGAAGTCCTTTGATATTCTGTGCAATGCTTTTCTTTGCATAAAATAGAAGAAATGGAAGAACTGAAGCCTTGCATACAGGTTCTTACCTTCTGTTCCAACCGTTAAAATGGATCAGATACTCTGGAATCTTTCTGCCTTTCTCATCTTTTCCAACAATAATATCAACAATCTGAAACAAATATTGAATAGCATGTATTAAAAACTTTGAGAGAAAGTGAGCTTTCCAGTATTTAGGGAATTTATGCACAAAGGAGAAAAGAAATACGCACAGAAATTAAATATAACTTTGCCAGTGAATACTGATAGAGCAGAAGATATGGATTATACTAAATGTTCATAAAAACTAGCTTTTTTGTTGAGCACCTTTAAAGTTGGGGACTGCTAACCATCTTTGTCCTGTCCTCCAATGTCCCACGCTTTCGAGACAGACAAAGGGAGATGCAGAATAATGCAGTATCACAATACAGATATGCAGATACACATCTGGGCTACTAACATTTTCTCCTATGTGCTGTCTCTTCATGCCCTCAAAGCAGGAGACAACAGAGGTTTTTTTATATATATATAAACCTCAGAAATGCTACTCTCTTGAAAAATGCTGAATCTTAGCCACAAAACATTAAAAGGCTTTGTGAATATCTGAGCCTTTGCTTGCTTTCTCTCTTTCACACCTGTAAAATGGGCCAGTCTGAAAGGGCCTGCATCTCAAAAGACATCTCAGGTGGATCATTAAAATCAGCATCAGGACTAGTAGTAACAAGGGAATCATTCTGCCTGCACTTGAATGGTGCTTAATAGACAATGTGTACCTCCAGATGCACCCAGTAGTTAGGCTACAGTAAGGTTTTAATTTGGGAGTCCAGAATTCAAGAACTATTGATGGAGTCAACGACAGTTATGCTGGAGTTTGAGGTATTTGAAAGCAATGAAGAAAAGGCACTCTTATTTTTTGCACTCAGGTTACCTCTAGGGCTGGCAATTAAAGCCATTGGGCCTTATTCAAGATAAGAATATACGTACACACAAACAAGCTGCCCAAAGTATTACAGGAAGGTGGAGTTCCTGATCAAAGATATTTGAAAATCACTGATCTATGCAACTAGCAAACTTCCAGAAAAAGGTATGAATGTGGTCAGGAACCCAGCTGCAACACCTCCCTTTTCACCTCCCTCTAACAAAACAAAACAACAGAACTCTGTTTGCAAGTTAGGTACAGATGACTTAGGATTGAAAAATTATTTCATGTCCCACTGATATCCCATAACAATATTATACTTACACAAAGCTCTACAACTACTATCACTAAATTCTTAAGGCCAGGCCCAAGTGAGTCAGTCACCTCTTACTGCAACACTTACAGTCCACCGCTTGCTGCTTGCTATCCTGCTTCTGTATACTCTCCTGTACCATCGGTACCATTAAACCCTTCAGGCAGTAAGGGTAGGAGAGCAGGGAGGGGGAATAAACCTAGCTCGGCTACGAAAGCGCAGGGCGGAAAATAAGATTTCAGAATTACTTCGCAGGTGTTCAACCGCGAACGGAAGGCGGGAACCGAGTCCGACACTTCCAGGGGCCCTGTGCGGCTCCGCTCCCTACCCGAGGCGAGCGCAAGGCCCCGACAGCCCGGGCTCCCTCGCCTCTCCGTCACCCAGGCAGCGGGACGCCTCCACCCCGCGCGGGGAAAGCCCAGGGGCCCAAAACAGCTGCTACGGGGCGGAGGGGCGGTGTGGGGGCAGTGAGAGAGCCAAGCCCCGCTGGGAGCCCGGGGTGAGACCCCCCCGGGGGGCGATGCC
>NW_010564856.1:0-544 GCF_000687285.1 Phaethon lepturus
GCAGGAAGGTCGATACGGGGACGCCTGAGCAGCCTCTGCCAGCCCGCGCCATCGAAAGCCTGTCTCTGTAAGGCTGAGATGGGCAACGTTCATTTCTCCTACTTCTAATAAAAACGGGGAATCCTTTCCCAAGCACCCATTTTTTGTTGGCGGCTGTTGTTAATTAGCAGTACAGACAGGGCACTTAATGACTGGCGCGGCAGCACCTCCCTGTCTTGCCACTTGGGTACAGATTTACATGCTCAAATGACAGAGAAAATTGGAATTCGCTGCAATTATTTCTAGTCTGTATCCCTCGCGGGCAAATTCAGCTACGTGCAGAACCATGAATAATATAATTTCCCTACTCAAAGCAAGAAGGAATATAACATTTAATTGCCAATTAATCCAGAAATACCACCAGACCCTGGATAATGAGCCTGGAGCACCGCAAACGGCAGCAGAAGAGGGTGCCGGCGTCTGGGATTCGCCCCAGCACGTCCCTGGTGTGAGCGGGGGGGCTGTGCCCCTCGGTCCCCCCCGAGGCATCGCCCCGCCCCACCAA
>NW_010564856.1:602-1393 GCF_000687285.1 Phaethon lepturus
AGGGACACAAGGCGGAACCCCATCCCGCTCCGTCCCTTCCCGCTGGAAACCTTTGGCTCGTTCCCCAAGAACCTGCATCCGCAGCCGGTCAGACGCATTTGCTCTCGGGCCAGCTGAACGCTGTACCTTGGCTCCTTCGGCATTCAGAGCCCGAGACGCTCGTGGGAACGCTCGTGTTTGCTAAAGTGCCTCGGCTGGAGCGAAGAACCAGACCCCTCACCTGCGTGGTGTGAATTTGGGGAGCCTGCAGACCCACCCAGCACCAGATGCAGAGAAATGGGCATGAGGAAAATGAGTAATTTTACGCCATTTACCACGATGAGCACCCCGGGGGCTGCGTGCGTCCGGCCCTGCACAGGGCTGTTTCGCCCATCGCCGATGAGGGTCTGGCCAAAAGCCGTCGTGCGGGCGCAGCCACGGCGCTGGCGGCAGCGGGGCGGCTGCAGCTCGGTCCAGCCCTTAGCACCCTCCGCCCGTGCAGAGCAATTGCTGCTTCTGTGCTTTAAAGCCGCTTGAGCCGCCGGATAAGCCGGCGCGGGTTTCTCCGAGCTCTCACGCGGGACCTGCGGCTCCGCGGCTTCCCAAGGTGGACACAAACCAAAGTGTAATACTTCAACGCAGAAATAAACACGCTGCGAGGGTTCTTCCCAGCTTTCTGCGTGGCAAGAAACGGTCTGGTACGAGGAGCGGCCGGTGTGGGTGTGAGCGCGCTGCTCGGCTCGGAGCTAGGCACGGGTGGAAATCAGAGGGCAACCGGCTTTTCCTGAGCCAGAGGCTGCTCGCATCTAGCC
>NW_010564856.1:1524-2745 GCF_000687285.1 Phaethon lepturus
CGTGGGCAAGAGCCATGGCTCTCAGCCCCCGCGCAGGAAAACCTCACGTTTGAGCGAGTTCCTCGTCGCAGCACGGAGCAAGAGAAAGGTCCGCAGCCTTGCTGAAGCTTTGCCTGGAGGCATCTGGATGCCCGGCGGGCGCCGATGCTGCCCGGGAGCCGCCCGAGGACACGGCCAGCCTTGTCTTCCCTGCTCCCAGCTGCATGCAGCTGCAAAGCGACAGGCACATTTAGAAATAACCTCTGTGTAATCTTCAATTAATTTATAACCTGGCAACAGAACAGGATTCTGGTTCTAATTAATTCCGACCTCCTTTAATTGAAGAGGGCTGATTGCCGGTGAGACGTTTGTTTATGCTTCATCTGTTCCATTTCTGCTAAAAATTCATCTGATAATGGTTTTAGCATTTAAATTCTAATGGGGTTATTCACATTTTTGCGTCCAGCGAGAACACGACCGCTCACAAAGACAAATACATGATTTTGCCGGTATCGGTGCGCTTCATCTTACAGGAGACAGAGGCTCCTTGTGCTTCTAACATGAATCGCTCCAGCCTGCATTAATCTTCTGCAATAAAGATACTTTAAAACACAGAAAAGGGTTGGAGTTTACGTTCATGCCTTTTCTGGGAGCCTCTGCTTGTGGATTTACACATCTGTGATTTCCTGCCATGTGAAAGTTTTGTTCCTCTTCATGGTTCGGCAGGAAATGTTTGTATTTCCAAGAGGCGTTTCCTGCCCTGGGCTACAGCCAGAGCATTTATGTCATTTTTAATCCAGGATTTTAACATTTATTTGTGTGCTTCCTACACATCTAAGTGGTTATTCTGGTACAACCTTGGCTGCGCCGTGCGGCTCCACGGCTCTCATCACCAAGCCCGGCACGGAAATTTTCCCTTGACAAAAATAGCCGGAACCGCACATCATTTCTTGAGCAAGCCTGACTAATTATTTCCTAAATGCTGAACTGCCCAACAGACTTGCAAATGCAGGAGTGTGGCGCAGCCGCCAAAAAGGAGCGGTTTAATGGCTAAAAGCATCCCAACGGCCAGTGGTCACAGTCTCCAAATCCCGGTTAATCAAAGCCGGTGCTTCTGCCCTCTCCAGAAGAGGCGTTTGGAGGAACGCAGCCAGACACAGGACAAATACGAGTGGCTGAAAGGACGAGAACGGGTGTCCCAGGCTGCAGAGCGGGACCTCCACGGAGGCGCGGGGCAGGCTG
>NW_010564857.1:0-15877 GCF_000687285.1 Phaethon lepturus
TATAAAAATGGTAGCTAGTGACAAAATGAACCCTTGGACCCAACATGTGCTTTACAACTGGATTAAAAAATTAAAGGACAGAAGGTTGGCTCTAACTCTAGAACAAACCTCTAGCTATGTTTGCACAATGGATGGAACTTAAATGTTAGGATTTCTCCTTCCAGCTCCCTGGAAACAGATTTCTCTAATAGGAAGATCTCTGCGATCTCTATGATCATAAAGCAGGAAGTTCTCCAAGGGTGGATGCTGCAGCCTGGTGGATGCTTTTCCTTTCTCACGTGGTTCCTTTTGAGGTGTGGGCTGCTTGACGCAGAGTAGGAGGTGTGCTGGTGCCTGCTCCGGGCCACCTTCTCTAATTCCAGGCAGGTGTATTTCACAACTATAACTTCTTGCCTTTCTGTTTTTCTAGGGTTTCTGGTATGCACTTAAAGCCATATCTCAAGTTACAGAAGAAAGAGCGATCTTCAGAAATAAGCCAGGATTCCCTGAGAGGCCCACTTATGAGCCATCAGAGATCAGCACAAGAAGAAAAATACACCAACAACTGCACCAAACTGAGCGTTTTCCCAAAACCCTCCCTCGGGACTCCATCTCGAAAGCTTCTGGGGATTATTTATCCAAATACTATGTGCAATATGAACGGGAAAGGTCCAGCAGATGGTCCAAGTGCAAGGGAAAAGAAGAACGCCCTATCTGCAACCATCCACCAGGGAGAAGAAGGGGAAGGGCCTCTGGATGTCTGGGCTGTAGTGAAACCTGGCAATACAAAGGAGAAGATTGCGTTCTTTGCAGCCCAGCAATGCAGCAGCAACAACCGGCTAGGCTCCATGAAAATTAAAAGCACGTGGGATATCGACGGAAGAACAGCTAAACGCAGGAAAAAATCAGTAGATCTTAAAAAAGCCAAAATTCAACTGGAAAGAATGAGGGAGGCGAACGCGAGGTGCTCCCAGCCAGAGCCTTTTGCCTGTGGCATCGAGCACTGTTCGGTGCATTACGTGAATGACAACGGTGAGAGTGTGTTCCCGGGCCGGTCCCTCTCTGTGATAGAGATGGTAGCCTTTCTGGAGCAACGAGCAAGTGCTTTACTGGTCGACTGTGCTAAAACCTGCCCGCCTGCTTCTACTACGAGGCTGAGCGCTCAGCCTAAAGGTGCGCTTCCCAGCTCGGACCCTTTCTCATCTGCCGGGGCATGCGAGGTACACACGGAGAGGGGATCTTGCGGCAGTAGCGAGCAGCAGCAGAGTGAGCCCGTGCGCGTGCTGGACATGGTGGCCAAGCTGGAGTCGGAGTGTCTGAAGCGCCAGAGCGAGCGGGAGGCCGGGAGCCTCTCGCGGAACAACAGCTTCCGCAGAAACGTCGGGAGGGTGCTCCTGGCGAACGGCACCCAGCCCGAGGGAGAGGTGGGGAAGGTCTCCTTGGGGGTCCTGGCCCCAGGGGATGGCTTGGAGGAGGCAGGGGTAGCAGAGGCTGGATGTGGAGGGCGGTGTGGTCCTCTGGGTGACACTGAGTTGTGGGATGGTGCTGCCTCTGCTGAGCAGCCTTTTCCTTCTGGGCTGGATACTCGGATGGGGAATGTGAATTCGGGACTTGCTCATGCAGTGTTGGCAATAACTGTTGGCAGGAGCGATTCTGAAACACGAATTGAGCCTCCCAGACCGCTGCCGTCTGTGTGTCCAGCTGCTGCCGGGTTGCCACCAGATTCCTTGCAGAGCAAGAACATGACTGTTGATTGTATGTCAAAAGAGCCTGTAATTTTCCCAAAGCAGAGTCTGCATCCTGCTAGGAAGGAGCCCTTATGTATCAGTATATCTGTCACCAAGACTGAGAAAGGGTGCAGGAAAGAGAAGCTCTTGAACTCCAGTTCTAGCGAGGATCCACTCCCAGGGAGGCTGTTTTTTCTCCAGGCTGACCAGCCTGCTGCTCGTGAGCAACAGCCACTACGGCAAAGTACCCAAGAAAAGCCAGGAGAAGTAGCCCAAGATGAGGATGCTTTGGCATCTGACAGATCACATGTTGGAAACAGTGTCCCTACAGAGCCATCTGCCCTTTCTGTTCCTCTGACAGAAGGGACTTTGCAAGTACTCGATGCTTCCTGCTTAAAAAGGCAGGTTTCACATGACTTTCTGGAGACCAGGTTTAAAATTCAGCAGCTTTTGGAGCCTCAGCAGTATATGGCCTTCCTGCCTCACCACATCATAGTGAAGATCTTTGGATTGCTTCCTACTAGGAGTCTGGTTGCCCTAAAATGCACTTGCTACTACTTCAAATTCATCATTGAATACTACAACATCAGGCCAGCAGACTCCCGCTGGGTCCGTGATCCCCGCTACAGAGAAGACCCTTGCAAGCAGTGCAAGAAGAAGTACGTGAAAGGGGACGTATCGCTGTGCCGGTGGCATCCCAAACCATACTGTCAAGCTTTACCCTACGGGCCTGGGTACTGGATGTGCTGTCACCGGTCTCAGAAGGGCATCCCAGGCTGTAAGTTAGGTCTTCATGACAATCACTGGGTTCCTGCCTGCCACAGCTTTAACCGTGCTATACATAAGAAAACCAGAGGAGCGGGAGCCGACATGGAAGAGGAATATTAGTGCACATACACTTTCCTGCGAGATTGTTTGGGGTAGGAGGAGTTTCTCATGCCTTGTGCTGTTTACAGTGTATATAATTGTCGTGTTTGTTTTTTTTTCACAGGGCTATGAAACTGCACATACTTAAACACAAGAGCCTTTACCTTTTAGATTAAAGATAGCTTTTAGTCCATCTATGTAAATAACACTATAAAAACTAATTGTACATACAGAGTCTACAGCTGGCTGAACAACGTAATCACTACAATGCAGCTATGATAGTGTTGCGGCTATAGTTGTGTGTGTTTTTAAGTGTCTTGTTTCAAAATCTGTATATCCTGTATAATATATGAATGTTTCTGAGAAGAAACTCTAAATAGGTAAAGGTCAACTTGTTTAAAGAATTTTCAGACAACTTAACTGGACAACCTTAAAATTAAACTAGAACAGATCCATTATAGTAGTGTGGCAGTGGATAAAAAGAGAGGAATATTATTGTATAGTCAGAATATAAAAAGTTCTTGTCTACCTTACCCATGTTGTCTGGTTGTTTTGTTTGTTTTTTATGTAAATAAAATGTGCATTCTAGATCTGCCTTACCTGATTTTCTCTTGTAAAACTCTTGCCCCAAAATAAAAATACTGTAAAACACATGGCAGAAACTTGGTACTGTGATATGGTTCAGACTTGCGGTGTACTTCCTGTAGCAAACAAGTCGTCCTACTAAAAAAGAAACAAACAAAAAAACCCCCCAACCCTGTATTCCTTGGAGAATTTCCTGCTGTAACATTCACAAACTCCAGGTTTTCCTTGCCCTTCCATCAGCTGTACGTGCAGCAGCGGCTTGACGGAGACTCCTGTTGTCTGGAAAGCTGATGCTACGCCTGTAAGACTTGCAAGAACTGGGACTCTTTGGTTGGAGTCCTGCTTCTCAGCTCTTGCCTCGGCCCCTCAGCTGTGCCCTGGGTGCTTGAGGACAGAGCATGGGTGCAGTGGGATGAAAGCAGAGTTGCCTTGGCTCAGCAATGTGCTTGGAAGCTTTGCTGGCTGCTGTATATGGAATTTTTCCCTTGCAAGGGGAATCCTTGCAGGGCTTCGCCCTGCTCCGCTCCAGCCTCTGGCATCTTGTTTCTGAGGTGTGAGGTGGTGCTTTCAGCGGGGAGTTGTGAACATTTGTGGCAGAAGTGCAGATGAACTGTAACTCCTCAAACTCCAAATGGGAGCTGAGCGTGGCATCTATTTGAGTACCTCCTTGAACACATTCCTCTCCTGCAGTGCTGTGTTCCAGCCTCCAGTTACAGCCCTCCTCGTGCTGAGGATGAACAGTTTGGAAGTCTGGGAATGCACCCTGGGCAACCCTACAGCCGCCTTCAGTTCCTGGGAGCAGAGTGGAGCAGTAGCCGTTTTGCAGGGTATGGGAGCCAAGCGGAAAGCAGCAGTCGTGTCCTTGTTGAGTCCCTCCTCTCCTTGCACTTCATGCTGTGGCTGTTTCTCTGCCCCTTCCCAGAACGAGGGTGGATTCCCAGCCATCACCACTGCAACTGCAGCAGACAACATCTCCCACCCAGCACAAGAAGAGCCGGTGCGATCTTCCCACAGGGCTCACCCTGGGCTTTCCGCTGCCCTGCAAACCCCAAGGGAGCACCAGGGCCAGGGAGTCGCATCTGTATGGGGCAGCTCCATGACTTCTCTAACCTTTGGCACAAGATCGGAGGGGTGAGGAGAGCTGCTGACTGGGGTGGCAGGGCTGAAGCACCCACCTCCCTCTGCTTCGCCTGCGCTTGCCCAGAACGGTGCTGGGAGCGCAGGCAGTGCCTCGTGTTTTAGAACGTGAGGACGGAGAGGGGTCGAAGGCACATGCTTTTATTCTCCCCGTTAACAGCAAGAGAGAAAACTGAGCCCTTAAAGCCTGCAATGGGGGTTTGGTAAGCTCAGGATGCTCATGGTAGACTTAAAAAGGATGCTATCCCCCCAGTCCCTGCTTTCCTGGTGCCTGACAACCCTGGGACCCTGGGTGTTGGGCACCTCTCCCCACTGCTGCTCAGCCATCTCTGCAATGCAGCAGACATTATGAAAACCAGGAGGAATGAAATTAGAAATTTAAAAGGAGGGTGTGGTTGTCTTGTAATCGGGCATGAAGAGGGAGAGGAAAAGCAGGATCCCTCATTAATTTGTGACTTCATTCTCTAACGGGGCACAGGCTTCACCCGAACTTCAATCTGCTGTGCTGGGACAAGCAGCAAAACACCTTTCTGGAAGGAGTTGTCTTGCCAAAGCCATCAGCATCAAAGGCCTTCAGCTTAATTTCAATTAAGGCAGAGGGGGAAGAAACTGCTTTCCTGCCCCCCCCAAGACTGGAAAACTTGAGATAACCTGCCGCAGGCTGACAGCAGCGAGGAAAGTCCCTGCGAGGCTGAAATAGAAGCAGCGGAGGAAAATATTTTGTAACTAGATAAGGGGCCAGTGAGGTAATTTTTTTTGGAACGGGGTGTGAGAATTTGGTCACCTTTGTTGAACAAGGGGAAAAATGAGAATAAAATAATAGCATTGGGCTATTTTGTTCCTTGGAGCAGTTAAATTCAGAGGACAATTTGTTGTCTACCCTACCCATCCCCACCCTGCCCCTAAGCTGGCTGAGGAACATGGGCTGTTTTATGCATCAGCTAATACACTGTTCGCTGGAACTATCGCTGTTGCACAGTATTGCTCTTAAAAATTGTTTTGTGGAACAACCTTTTGCATCTAGAAGTGGGTTGTTCTGAATGTAGCCATGCTGAGTTGCCTGCAAGCATTTTTTCCCATAAAGCAGTAAAAGTGCAGATTTCTGTTTCCTTAAGGGCTAGTTCAGGGAGAAGCCACACCCTGCCTCTTGGAGGGTGGGGGGGGAAATCATCAATTAAACCCCAAAAAAGGCCAGCATCAGCTTTAGAAAATTAAGTGTTCAGAAGAACTGAGGACTAAAGACTCTGCTGTGTGCTTGACTTCCCTGCCTGGGAGCAGCTGAAGTGTCTGAACTGCATTTCCAAATCTGCCTGTGAAGGAATTGTAATAATATCTCCATTGTTCATAAGCTTCCAGTTTTCATCAAGCTCTGGGGGTCTTTTGGCATGGACACCACTGAAAAAGCCACCCGTGGCTGAGGCTTGTGGCTGGGCTTTTGCTCCATTCTGCCTGTTCCCTGCTCCCCAAAGCGAGGCTCTGCAGTGCTTCATCCGAGTTCAGCTCCCGTGCCTTTGCCCCAGCTCACTTTCGGCAGCGTCTGCCCCTGTGCCAGCCCCCAGAACCGTCCTTTCACCCCTGCACAGAACTGCACTGATGCATCTGACCTCCGTCGCGACTCCTACACCTTGCAAGGTGCTGAAGCCTCACGCCGGGCTCTTTCTCCTCCCCAGCCTGTGTTGGGCTGGTCCCTGCAACCCCAGAGTGGGGAGAGGACTCGGGGCGGTACGGGGCTGCTCTGCTGTCACAAACCAGTGTTGGCAGAGGACAAAACCTCTTGGTGCTGGCACTGCTTAGGTCACTTCTACTTAAGCAACCTGTAGGCATGAGCCGAGCTTGGAGCCAGGCTTGGCTTTGTGCACAGGCTGCTTTCCTGCACGGCCATGACTGCTGATGCTGGGACCTGCCCCAGCTCCGCATGCAGGAGCCGCAGGCTGCTCCTGCTCTCGGGCATGCAGCAGCCAGGGATCTTGGGGCATCGGTCCTCCCCCTCAGGTAGCTCCCACAAAAATCCAGTGGGATGGGTTGTTTCCCCTCCATCACTCAGCAGCCAGTAAACCAGGTCCTGCTGGCAGAGCCTGCCTCTTGCTGACAAACGTGGGCCTTCCCCATCCCCGTCGCTCAGACAGACGAGGGTTCACTTTAGCGGTTACCTCCTTCCAAAGACACGTGCTTGCATCCTTCTGAAGTGACCGTGTGAAGAGGAGCCACCTCCCTCGCTCGCAGAAGTGGTTCAGGCTCAGCCCCTGCAGAAAGAAGCGTCACGCAGCAGCGGAGCAGTTCAAAGCCAGGCTTACAGGGGAGATTAATCAGTTTACATGTATATATAGGAAGGTGTGTATGTGTGTGTGTTTGGCAGGACTCCTCTACCTGCTCCAATGGAGATGCAGTTATTTTATGTAAGAGTATTTTTTTTAGAATGGGTATTGCTTATCGCACTGCTGTACGATTGCACTGTAACAGGTCTGGTCCCTGTGATGCTTTGAAAGATGGAAATTCTTGCGTACTTCCCCAGCATGGTTAAAAACAAACCACACAAGTAACAATTATAAATATACAACTTTAAAAAAATTACTGTTAAAGATTTATTGCAATAATACAATAAAATTTAGAAAAAAAAACCCAAAACATTTGTGTTTAGTTACATCTAGTTCGGAAGTCGGAGAGAGAGGCCCCGAGTTTTTGCAGGTGCCAAGCAACCCTTGGGTGTCCCACCTGAGACCCTTCAAAGGCACCCGATTTTCAGTGGAGGGCTGGGCTCTTGAAATCAGGTACTTTCGTGGCAGCTCAGAGATCGGCCACCCCAGATCACCAGTCACGACAAAAGTCACGGCCTAAACTGAAACTCCTGCATTCATACTACGCAAAGTGTTTTGTAAACTCTCAGCTGGCTGTCTTCAAATATCTGTAATTACAGATATTCCTGCCCTCCCCCCTCGCCCCCAAAACAACCCGGAAAACTAGTCCTGGCGATTGCACTCAAGGTTTGGACGCACACAATTCTTCCTCAGCTACACATGTGCAAAACAACAAAAAAAACCACACACCAACAAACCACAATCTGTTACAAAAACATTTCATGAGAAGACCTATCCCAATGCATTTTACCACCCTTGCAGTGCTGTTGTGCACTTTCAGAATGTGACATGGTTGCAAATAAATTATTTGGAAAACATGACGGTTATGAAGTATATGGCTTAAAAAGATTTTGTTTCCCCCCCCAGTGGGGGAAATGACAGTGTACAAAGCAGAATCATGGCCTGACCTTCAGGGGTTCAAAGTAGCACAAAGGCAGCAATGAAAGAGTGACTGAAATGCATATTAACAACAAAAAAAAAAAAAGGAAGAGAAGATATTTCTATGGCAGGGTCCAGTGCAAAATAAATGGGGAACCAGAAGGGGCTGTGTGATGCTAGGAGCCCAATATACAGTACTGGTGAGCGCGTGCTGGCTGCTCAGAACTGCGAGGGATCCGATAGCTGCAAGTGAGTAAAGTGCTGTGAACTGAACAGCGACCAAAGGCCCCCGGCCCCGCTCGCTGCTGGGGTCTGGGCGGCACCGTCGCCCGTTCAGGCTGCGGTAGGCCAGGGAGTCTGGGCTGTTCTCTTAAAACGAACCCAACCGCTGGATTTAGACCAGAAGAATGGTAAGACTGAGGGTGTCTTCATCTAACAACGCGTGTGCTGTTAGTGTGGAGTTAAGGGTCTTTGGTTTAAAAAAAAAACAAAACCGAAACTACCAACAACAGATGCCCGTGCCCAAGGCCAAAGAGAAAGAGCTGCCGTATGAGAGGGGCAGGGAGACGCGATCCTCAGCCAGTACCGCTGGTGTGGAGCTCGCTGGGGTACACGGGCATCAGCACCGGGACTGCTTTTCCACCCGCTCCTCAGTGGAGACGGGAGGCAGCGCTGGCTGGCCTGGAGAGGAACAGAGCAAACCCGCCAGGAACACTCCATGAGATGGCCGGGTAAGCCAGCCCCGGAGCTGGGACTTCAAACGCGCGGCAGGGCACTGCCTGATGGCAGGGACGCGGCTTGTGCCTCGCTCCCTGCGGCCTCGCCGGGCCCCCGTTACGAGCCGCGTCGCCACGGGGAAGCTACAGGGAAGAGTGTCAGAAATCTTCCCTCCTGGAGCGGTGGGAGGATGCTTTTACATTAGTTTACCCCGTGGAGAAGTACAACGTCCCAACTATATCAAATGTAAACCATACGTTGGAAGCTTCACTGAGCAAACCCATCTTTAAGGAATACATACCACAAGGCAGAGGAAGCGGAGGAGCACTTGTTAACCAACACATCTGTCAGCATCGCACCTCCCGTAGTTTTACATGCGAGCCAGCTGCGCTGTGAGCATTTCTGCAGTGAAATGAAATCAACTTCTTGGCATTCAGTAAACAAGAAAAGAAAAATAAACCCCACCATAAACATAAAATAGAATAGGGTTTAAAATGCGTGTAGTGTGGAGACCGTGTGACTTCATTAAACTAACTTGAAATGAGCTTTTTCTAATATTAATAAGTGGCAACATGGTGTTGTAACTGATGAATATTATTGCAACAACGCAATCCTGTATTGGCGTCAAATGTGGGTCTAGCTAAGAGATCGTCCAGTGTTTCTTTGGTGTATGATATCAAGAGTAAAGAGCCTGTGTGCTTTGGACAGCACAACATGAAACTTCTAAACTACCTACTGGTGGAAACGGCATGAAACAAGCCAGTTTTCTACAGCAAAACTGGGTAAAGATTCACAACCAAATCTAAACGAGGAGCAGCTCGCTGTGTGAACTCCTGTCCATGCTGACTCTTTGTATTAAAAAATATGGCAACAGAGATTAGAAAACATGTTAAAAATGCATAATTTTCATGTCCTGAATGAAAAAAATTTAGAAATACGCATTTTTGCATTACACAAGACAGATTTAAAACACACACACTAACGAAAACCCTGTAAGGAGTTAAGAAAATGTGAACTGCATTCGCACCACTGTCCAGGCTGCACACTGAGCAGCCTTCTCTCTGTACTCGTCCCAATCCAAATACTCCAAAATCTGTTTCTTTTTCAGAAAGTAGAGCTGGAGGCTGCCGGGTCATCTTTCTTTGATACTCAACAACGCAGACAGAACAAAGACACAAAGTGCCGTCACAGAATCCGTCAGAAGTACGTAGCTAGCTAATTTACAAAATGGTACCATCACAGTCATCTTGGGTAAATAAAAAGGTTTTTCTGGTTTACAAAATGAAAGTCTGACCTTTTCTTTGTTCCAGGCACTACTTAACTGAATATGTAAGGTTTACTACAGCATTGTCGGGGAGGGATTCCTTCCACAAATCCTATGATCCTTTTCCCATGCTCGTTAGCGATGTCCAGTGTACGCCTTCAGCCACGAGGTCACCGAGGCAGCAGCGGACGAGATCATTCCACCAGCGCTGCTGCTGGCAATGGGCTGAGATACCTGCGTGCTCTGGCTCTGCAGCATCTCCACCTGCTGAGAGGGGATATCGCAGAACCTGGGGCTTGGCAGATTCTCCCAATCTGTCCCTAGGTCTGTCTCTTCATCACTGATGTGCTCATCTCCGCTCTCATCTGTTTCACCGGTGGCACTGGGATCCACAAACTCCATGGAGTCTTCGAGATCAGCGCTGATTTCGAAAGGCCCAGACCTGCGAACATGGACACAATGCCATCAGCCCGTTTGCTACCACGCAGGAGAAGGACTCTCACTTCACTGGCCCAAGTCCTAGGCATGCCAACACACCCTGCTCTGTCCTGTGTACAGCAGAGAAATTAAAATACCTCTGTGTTTATCAGCTGGCAAAGAGAAACTCGCTGGCTACAGAGATAACTGTATTATGACAATGGTGAAATGAAAACAATTGGCCAAGGAAGTGATAGCTGGGTTCCAATCCATGGAGCAGGAACGGCGGAAGAGCTGTTCTGCTCTGCCAGTGGATAGTAAAACACACACACACACGAAAATGCTGTTGATAATAACTCACAGCTCCACTGGTGGAAATCTCAGCTTGATGTGGAACAGCTTTTATTTTTAACAGGCCAAGACGGCTGCAGCTCTGTCAGCGAGGGGAAGGGCGTAGTTTACAACTTAAGAGAACCGGGTTGGCACAACTCACTAGGGGAGACTTCTCATAGCACTTGACCCTGAGCAACAGCTCAAGGTCTTTCACACTATGAGGCTGGTCAAACACTGGAACAGGTTCTCAGAGAGGCTGTGGAGTCTCCATCACTGGAGACATTCATGACCCCACCGGCCAGTCTTGAGTAACTTGCTCTAAGTTGGCTCTGCTTTGAGTGGGGCGGTGGGTTGGATCTCCAGAGGTCCCGGCCCAAAGCCACCTGGGCTGTGACTCCGAGTTCCCTGCTGCCACTGCCTGGTGGGAGCAGCAATTGCATCCCGCCCCGTCCCACTGCCTTGTGCAGGCAGCCAAAATCAGAAACGTCTTTACTGAGCCATTTACAAGTTCATTGCAAAGCACAAAGCTTCTCAGTGAAACAGGAGCAAGAATTTAACACAGGTAAAAGTCTTTCTCCAGCCTTAGTGGGAGAAGGAGCCTAAAGTAGTGATTTAGCATGGAAAATTTTAATCCAGACAATTAAAGCTTGGTAAAATTGTATGAGTCTGAAAACAGTAGCTTATAAAGGAGACTATCAGGCAGCTATAGGCCTAGACATCCAAAGGAAAATAAAGAGAGCAGATTGCTGCAAACTTTGCAGACAGCTGAGAAATCAAAGGTAAACACTCCTCTTTTATAATCCAGAAAGGAACGGGAGCGCTGCCTTCTGGCAAAGCATTTTGCTTAACAAAGCAACATAAGGAGAGAGTCATCAGATTTAAGGCCAGAAGGGACCATTAGATCATCTCGAGTGACCTCCTCTACAACAAAGGCCATTACGTTCCACCCATTGCCCCTGTCCTGAGTACAGTAACTTCTGCCTGATGAAAGCATCCATCCATTCCAGAAACTCATCCAGCCTTGACCGGACGACAGAAGGAAACACAGAATCCCCACCTTCATTCTCGCGGGTAATTAAACTCTGTGCTAAGCGCATGCACCTCATTTCAGCTTAGCTCAGACTCTTTGCCTCCAACGGTGTCTACAAAGCCATTCCAATGAAGTCATGGAAATCAAGTCATCTCTCAATCTCATCTCTAGCAAGCTAAGACAGTTTTACACAGGCTAAACTATTGCCCTCACTGGTAGGTATTTTCTCTGACTCCTTCCTGTAAACTCTTCTTTTACTACATGGACTCGACTGATGTGTGTGGAGCTCTGTAACATTTGCATAGAGACATCTGATGGTTGGACTTGATGATATTAAAGGTCTTTTCCAACCTTAATGATTCTATGAGAAGTGAGACCCATCTCTCTGCTCATTCCCTTTTACTTCATACCACAGGGATCAGTGGGGCTTAGCTTTTTGTCCACTGCGGCACTTGGATCTTTTACAGCAGCTGCTTTCCAGGACACAGTTCTTCACACTCTGGGTATTTCCTGCACTCTCCTTGTTTTCGGACAAGCAGCAGCAAGCACATAATTTTTTCCAAACTGAGCTATGTTAACATTAAGATTTGGCTCTTCATATCTTTGGGCTGAATCAGTAGGGATATAACCCAAAGAACATAAAGTAAGTGGTCAGAAGCATGCATTCAGTTCCCCTTAGTGGCACTGCAGGTTTTTAAATAAAACTAGATTTGCACATGAGAACAAAGCAGAAAAGTCGATTTCAGAACATTACTGTGTGTAAGGGGGAATAAAGCAGTACTCAGATTAAACAAATATTTGCAGACTGTCTCAGTCAAGTGACTTGTGACTGGATTATCCCAACAGGAAATCAATGTTGTTGGCTTTCTTAAATAGAAGTTAAAAAAAAAAAAAAAAAAAAGGAAGATTATTAAGCCTGGTGCGTGCAGCCCACAGGAACTGATGTTCTTTTCACCATGTACTAAATTAACAGAAAAGTTGCCTTAACCTTAATTTATGTTGAAATTAAGATTACTTGGAGTGTCGACTTTGGTCTAGGGTGTTCATTGGCTGGACGTATTTTGGGAAAGCTTACCTCGTATTTGTTTTAGGGTTTATGTTGCTGGATGCTCTTAGGTATTTACATGTTGGGAAGGTGTGGGCAAGGTCATGTTTGGAGCACAGGGAGGCTGCCTGGCATAAGTGCTGCTGTCCCCTGGAGGGAAGGCGTTCCTGCTTCTGGGCATTGGGGAAATAAGTCTATAATCAGCCACAAAGCCTCCAGCTGAGCCTGCCATACACACAGCTCTGAAATCTCGTTTCCTACTCGGGACCCCCCTTTTTCTGTCCTCTCCTATCTCCTCCTTGTAACTACCCCGATTTCTGATGTGCTGAGGACTGATCTATAGGTACAGCAGAAGAGAAAAACGTCCCTTATAAGTTACAAGGCAAATGCATAACTTCAAAAGGGATTCAGTCACAGGTGAGTTGAGATACTGCTTTTCTTACCTGCCCAAGTTCTCAGTGTCTGGGCTGACCAGGTACATAAGGTTCCTGAGCGTATGCAGTGGGTGCAACAGATCTAAATTTACATGCTACCATGGGGAAGGTAAGAAAAAGACACGATCAATTACAGAAGGAAACCTCCAGGCACAGTAGATATTTTAAAAGCTATTTAAAGAATACAAATGTGCATTCTCCCTACCTGAGAGAAGCAAAGGTGAAGGATATTAGCATTCAGCTTCTTCACTGCCCGTGTGAACCTGTGTCTGCTGAGATTCTCTCCACAGAACTCACTGTTGAAACACCACACATACACACATATATATATACACACACAGAAAGCAAAATGCTGTGAAAATACATCTACTGGACACATCAGCATTCTGTGCCCTGGCTTCCTAACAAATCCCAGAGTAAACACCCGAGTAGTGAGCACTTGTTTAAAGTGTACAACCAGTTTTAGGGTGCCCAGGACATGAATTCTTCACCTTACCAAGACTGTTAGCATTTCATCAACAAGCACTGCTTGCTCCAGTCTCACTGGTTTCAACAGGACAGGTGATGTAAATTTTATGAAACTCAAAGACCTACTGCAGCCAAGGTATTTCGGCTTTTCTTTTAAATCTTGCATCATTTTCTGTTCCCAACCTTTTCCTTCCATGAAGACTGGGCACCCAAATAATAGCATAAAAAAACCTACAGAGACCCTACAGAACTTTTGTGCTCTCACTTTGGCAACCACTATATTAAACACTTAAAAAAATCTCAGCAGCATATTTGAGACCTCCGGAAGACTGACCAGGTCTACAACTTCCTCAGTACTTCTTCGCTGCAGATCCCATCTGCTCCTCATAGACATTAAAAACTAACAGTATTTTTCATCACAAATAGGGTTTATGCAATACCTTCCCACATGTCTGGCAGGCAGGTACGTTCCCCATTGGTGTTTTATCCTAAAAAGAATTACATTGCTGTCATGCCATATTATAAGGCCTCATTCTACAGCACTTAATGTAGTAGAGCTATTCAAGATGACTAAGAGTTGCTGAATTGGGCTGGGATTTTGTAAAGCACAGTAGGGTCCCGTAAAATGAAAAGTGCTGTTCATGGAGTATCATATTTCATTTCTAATTTGGGGATGCTGAAAACACCAATTAGAAAGCTGTTATTTTCAACTATGATGCTTGGTCTACACTCTTGGGAGGTAAAAAAGGAGGCAGGGACTATTAACTGTGGTCTAAAATCCTACTAGCCCTCCATCCAAAATTAAACGGCACAAAAATCCATCAGCCATCAACCGTTACCATCAAAGCTGTTCCAAGTGATGACTTCGTTCACAAAAACAAACTTAATTAAGATCAGTCAAAACTGGTCACTGATTCACCTCCTCAGAGGCTTGCATGTACTTGCCTGTTGCAGAGCTTCTTGGGAAGATTTACATCAAGTATTAGAGACAAAGTGTTAACAAGCTGAGTTGCATAGCACAATGCAGCACTGATGGTATAAGCAGGGTTATTATGTTCCATATCTGAAAGAAATAAAAACACCGTGAAAGTCTCATTTTAAATGAAGCTTCAGTGGGTGTGTTAATGTGTTACTGAAGTCTACTGTGGAAAATGTCATTTGTAAGTATTGGGAACAGCCTGAATCCAGCAATCATTTACAGTGAAATCTGTCAGAAGTTGGTAGAAAATAGTAATTCTTGGAATTCCGGTTAAAATGACGGCATGTGAACCATGTCAAAACTGTGAATAATTAACTTTATCTCTCTATTACGTTGTGCTGTGTCCCAGTGAGCATTTCCTGCAAAAGAGGATTTCAGTGGACTAATCCCTATACTGGTATTTATTTCTGGCTCAGGTCTGTCTGGGTCAGAACAAACGGACCGGCGTACTGCTCCTCGTCACCTTCTGTTGGCATTCAAGGCTGCAAGTTCTATGGCTTCCAGAGTATCCCAGATGCTTAATCAGACCTTGCTCTTTACCTGGTCCTTGCGTAGTCTTCTTCTCTTCCACCCAGTTGTAATACGCTGAATAGTCTCCATTATTAGGAAGGGTTATCCAAGGCCCTGTGATACTGATGCTGGTGTCCCCATTATGATCATCACACACCCATCTCCCAGAGAGATACGTGGTTCTCCTGGCTTCCGCGAGCTTGCTCACAGTGCTAGAGGTCATAGCATTGTCGCTCTCAGCAGACACATCTGCAGGATCTCTGTGGCACCCAAAGAGGAACAGAGTGTTTTTAAAGAAGTTTTAAAAATATAATCAGCAATGTACTTGGCAGGCACTTAGTCAGATTTCACAGAGAACAAAATGCTTGTAGAAACACTCCTGCAAAACTCCTTATTCCCAAAACTACTTTCCTTCTTTCTGGGAGCTTTAATTATCTATTTTAAGAAAGTTTAACATTGACACATAGCTCAGATCTCTCAGCAGGGAAATGTTAGCACCTCTAGGTTCTTCTATTCTGGATTATTCTCCGTATTCTTCTATTCTATTCTATTCTGATGGGTTAGATGCTTTGCCTTTGGGAAACATGTCCTTCTCCTCACAGATGCCAACGCAGCCAGAGCATCTAGCTTAGACTTACGTGACTCACTTGTGAGTGTCTAAAGCTAAGCAAAATGAGTCCAAAAGGATAAGCCTTCTGTACCTCATGCTTGTCTTTACTTCTTCAATGGGAAATATGACTGATGTTAGCTCCAGGATATGCGTCCGACGAAGATTTGCCAGATGCTCATACTGGGTTTTCAAGTCATAGGTTTTTTTCTCTACCAAGTCTCCCAGCTTGCGGTTATGCCTCTGGATCTTCTCTTTCTTCTCCTGATGCCGCTGCGCCCTGCGATAATGCTTCTGGTTTTCCTCTTTAATTCTCAGGAGCCCCTCCGCATCTGTGAAAGCAGCAGCAGATGTTAGCCTTGGAAAAGGAGCTGTGAGGTACTTGTAGTAAGCTTGAGAAAAGCATTACTAATATTTATAGAAAACAAGATCTATAGCAGCTTAAAACAGAAAAACCTGCTTCACTATTAACATTTTCCAGCTGCTAAGTGGTACAACTTTTCAATCTTTTCTGAAGATCTCCAAAGAGACTGAAATTAATCTTT
>NW_010564857.1:15908-20846 GCF_000687285.1 Phaethon lepturus
AGCTATTTTTGGATTTGGAGCAGAAAAGCCAAGATTTCACAGTTTAATTAAACTTCTGAGGTAATCATCATGACAGAAATAGCTTGACTGTACATGTTTGTATGGTGCTGGCCAAAAAGACATGCATTGCTGGCAGCCAAAATCAAGTGCAGATAGCATCTTCATTCACCATTTCTGGCACCACTGCTTCTATTAGTCTATGTTATTTGCACTCATGTATGTGGTCTTAACGTACTTGTATCCCAACGGTGCAGACTTCTTATTACCACAAGGGAACACTGACTATCTCCCTTTCCAGTCACAAAACGACCAATGCACTTATGTACTGAAGTGCTACACTGCCTGAATTTACTCCATGCATCAGGCACACCAAGGCTTGGAAAAATATCCTTCAACAGCATCTGCTGATTCTCCCAGAAAACAACTGACTGCAGCAATGCTTCCACAAACATATGGTGCTCAAGAGAGTGAGTTAACCACCTCTATCTTTCAAAAGCATAGGAAATTATTTCTTCCACACACTCTCCAAGTACGTGTCTAAAAGTCTTAATGTACCCTAGTTTGAACAAGAGCCCTCATCTACTAGTCACTCACTTTCTGGTTTTATGGCTGAAAAGAAACAGTGTTAGTCAGCTTCTCTTACAGCAAAGCATCACTTTCCTGTAATCAAGAAGTGGGATAACTCTCCCTTGCACAGAAGGGAAGCACTAAGCCCTGACATCGTTTTACTGAAATATTTTGATTGCAAGGCACAGATGAGACCAGAGCTACAATAAGAATGCTCCATGGCATCTGCTACTCAAAGAAGTTGCGTTTTATACTACTAAAAAGTCAAGTAAACTTCTAAGCAGCTATAGCTACCTCAAATGCCACATTCAGACGGTCAGTCTTACCAATAGGGGAGCACAAAAATCAAAGGCTCCATTCGAAGAATGCGACCTGAGACCGATTGCCATCCGTGGGTCTGCGCCCAGCCACGCTCGGCCAGCACATGACACTTTCCTGCTAGTCCTGGTTTGCACCAGGGCTGGAACCACACAGACCCTTGGCTGGTCCCTGGTCTGGCAGGGTGGGAGACCAGGACTGCCGGTACCCCTCCGAGTGCGCCTGCCCCCACAGACACAGAGCGTGCTTTCTCTGAACATCAGGAATTATTTCTAGTCATCTAACTGATCTGTTGCGATCCGTGATGTGTTCGGTAGGAAGGAAGATACGATACGTGGGGGATGCAAAGTCCCAAATTAAAGATGACAAGAGTAGTTTCCCCATGCAGATAAGACCTAAAAATCCTCAGTTTTATAAAATAAGTGACCCCTGTTAAAGGAACCATAGAGAAATCGACTTTTCTCTCAGCAATACCAAGAATCCCTATGTTTCAGCCAGGGATTCAATTTCCTTTAAGCATTCTTGTAACATCAACAGAAAATCAATTAATGCTTGCATTCGTATTCCCAAACTTCCCTTTCCATCCAGAATAAGAGACAGAGGAGGACTAAAAGGTCCATCTGTTCAATTTTCACATTCACGTTGTACTTGAAAGGCTTGGTTTTTCACAGAGTGAACTCCCTTTTCTGCAGGTCCAACAGCAATAATTGCGAAGCAGGGGCAAACACTGCACACACACTTCCTCTAGCGGTCCTGGTGCAGAAACAACTGTCTTTTTTTTGGCATAGCACCACTGCTTTATGACCCAGTTTATGAGGTGATTAAAGTTTGTCCCCAGAAGTATTTCAGGACACTGCTACGTCGCACACATCTACACTGCCTGCTGATAAACGCAAGTACAGGCGCAGCGATCTCTGCCCAGCAGACAGCTATGCCAGATATTTGCAAGATTGTCTCCTTGAACTGTTCTCCACAGAAGGAAGGCAAACACATGTATTTTAAAACCTTATTTTGATTAGCACCAATTATTGAGGTATCCAGGAAAGTCAACTGTAAAAGCAGGAGTCCAAT
Organism: Phaethon lepturus; assembly: GCF_000687285.1. Lineage (NCBI taxonomy): Eukaryota > Metazoa > Chordata > Aves > Phaethontiformes > Phaethontidae > Phaethon > Phaethon lepturus. The sequence goes on from NW_010564857.1 coordinate 17,865, forward strand.
GTTCTTGAAATTATTCTTACTTCAGAAAACTAAACTATGCATTATCTAAGAGAAACAACCTATTTACATTTTCTAGTGTGGTCCAAGAACGAACCAAGTTGACTTCCTGATCTGTTGGCTACTCAGGGCAAAAGTCCACTTTGGGTCCATCTGCACGAGCAGTTTTGGGGTAACTGAGCTAACAACAGGTTGGCTGGGCAATAGGTTAGTTCATGGGTTAAGTCTCATCAATTCCATTGCGAATCAGAGAAGTTGCAAAAACTGCAGATAATATGCTTCACAGAATAATAGAAAAGTGGAGGATCTCCCCTCCCCAGTTGATCCTAGTATTTTGCCACCTTCAGAGCTGCATTTTGAGAAAAGATGACTAAGTTCCTCAAAGTGACATTGACTACTATTTTTCCTTTCTTCACAGCCTGAAGAGAAAAAGTAGTTGTCTCCTTCATAATAACCTTCTACCTACTGAAAAACTCCTTTTCTTCACCCTTCCCTTCTCTCAACCAAACCAAACATCAATTTTCTTAGACATTTCTTGTGTTTTATTCCTAATATTCTCTTCCAGACTTCCTCCAGTTGATTTGTATCTTTCTTAAATTGCTCAAATTGAACACCAGACTTCCACTGAGGCAACACCAATGCTGGGCACAGCAGGATAATTGCTTCCATGTTAAATACAATCCTTATATTAGTATAACCCAGAATAAGGTCTGAACCTTTCTGGAGCAGCACTAGATTGATATTTTTTATTTAATTTGTAATTCCCCAGATCCTTTCCTGTCCAATCTCACCACCGTCCCCCACTTTGGGTTTATACATTTCTCTTTCCTAAACATCATGCACTTGACTTTGTTCTTTTCAGATGACATTGTCCATTTATCTGCATGATTGCGAATTTGATCCTGTTTTCCACAGAAGTCATATCGTCATTCACCTTGGCTTCCTCCATTCCACCTTCCATTCTAGCACGCAAGCTATTATGGAAAATACTGAGCATAACTGGGCCAGGAACCGGTTCCTATCCTCAGTTTGACAAGTATTGCTGCCCTCTGAATGCAGCCTTTCTAGCTTTTTGTGTCAACCTTACAGTGATTACACCCAGAGCAAATGTCTTTGCTTGCTCGCAAGACAGTTTGGGGTAGTGCCCAACGGCAAGCTATGTTGCATCTTCTGCTTAAGCCTCCACTAGACCACCTGACCCCCAGACAAGGCGTTGATTTGATATCATCTAGTCTTAGTAAAGTGATGCCTGTTTTTAATTTCCTTATCATCTAACTATCTACAAAATGGTCAGAGGTCTATAACAGGATGACTGTGTCAACAGTCCTTCACCCTTCAAAAAAAGATGCTGTTTTCACTCTGTTTCCTGGGACATCCTCTCTCCCTCATGTGTTCTCAAGTGCTCCACAGACTACTTCAGCTTGTTCCTCACGTTGCCTAAGGTGAATCTCATAAGGCCTTGCTGACATAATCAAAATAATATTTAGCTGGCTGTTTCCTTAGTTGTTTTCTTTCCTTAGCCTGCAGTCCTCTCATGATGTAAAATTTAACCTGACTAAGCAGCTGATCACATTTTCTTTGTGAGAAGATGAAGCAAAGAAGGCGCTGAATGCCTCAGACTTGTCTGCGCTGTTACTTGTGCTCTTTCCTGTTAACTAACAGGCTTGCCTACTCCTTCATCATCTTCTTATTATACATTTCTTATTGTTACTATCCATCCTCCGTATTAATTGAGAATCATTTTGCATCTCAGCCTTTTTGATGTTACCACCGTAACCTTATGCTACTCCTTTGTAACTATTCTCAGGTATATGCCTGTGCTTCCACTCTGTGTAGCTCCTCTTGAACTTCAAGTTACAAAAAATGTACCTGATTCAATCAATATGCTTCTGAATACGCTTCCTATCTTTCCTTTGCCTGTAGGTTGTAAGGAATGCTGCATAGTGTCTTCTGAAAAATGACCCTACAAATCTCTCATATGTAGAATACTCAACGAGTTGCAAAGCTGAAGATGCTGAATGGTAGCAACTCACTAGCCTATGCTGTATTTCAGTGAGCCTTGCTCAAGTAGTATTTTAGGATTTCTAGACAGGTGTGGGTTAAAATTCATCAGTTTCATGAAATTCCTAACAGCTGCAGAGCTGTTTGCTCCTCTTTACCAAGAGGAAGTGATCAGAAACACAAGACTGAATAAAGCCATCTCTAGGGAGAAAGCCAAAGTCATAGGCTGCTAAGCATTCACTTTTAAAGCTGTTGCAAAATGATCTCCATCCAGCTGAATAATGTCTACCGTTTGCTAATTAAAACCCAAGTATAAAAGGCTAAAATCCACTCACCAATTTGCCTTCAAGTTGATTGGTTTGGAAATTCGCTATATTTAAGAACTAACACTCAAATTCACGTCAATTGATTTTTCACTCTAAGGCACAGAGTTTTACGTATCACAGAAGCATCACAAAAGCACAGGCATTACTCACGTCTTGTCATTTCATCATTTTCTTTACAAATGGTCTGTTTCAGCTGCTCGATCCTCATCTTGCAAGACATTATTTTCCATCTCTGAAAAAGAACATTCAGCAACTCTAGGGCACAAACAACTTCAAACACACTGACTAATGATTAACAACAAAGCCAGCAGCTTTAGTGCAAAAGTATCAGGATGTTCTTAATTGGATCAGACGAACAAGTAAGTATTTCATACACTGTTTTGTGCACAGAAGAATGCCACAAACAAACCAAATGCTTAGTATAAAGTCAATCAGTATAATAAATTATTGAACAAATACCTAGCAAGAAATGAAAAATATTGACGGTTTGAAGCACTCTGCTTGCAGAGCCAATTTCAGTTTTGCTTACAACAGGCTTTTAGGGAATGCAACACAATGCCCTCAAGGTAAATTGTAACTTTGAACTACGAGATCTAGGAATTCAGAGAGTTAAAAAAACTATGGAACGCTTTGAACAACTCACCAGCTGATCTGTTAT
>NW_010564857.1:20877-26037 GCF_000687285.1 Phaethon lepturus
AACACTAAAGGAAAAAAACATGATTGAAAGTTTTATGACTATCTGGACTACGTCTGTCTCCAGCAACAGTGTGTTAGAAAGACTGTGTTGTTTTTCTGAGAGTTCTTATAGTTTATTTTCATTTAATAACTACAACTTACTGTTTTTGGAATTCTCTCTGTTTGGTTTTAAGATGCATCAGCCTTTCTTTCTTGTCTGAAAACCTGGAAGAAATTAAATGGTTTTATTGATATTTTGCACAATATGGCATTGTAAGCTGAAACGATAAAAAGACTGAAGCTTCTGGGAGTCCTTAAACCTCAACTATCTGTCTTAATCTTTGGAAGTAATGGCAAAATGTATAAAACTCTTGCAGAATTCTAGAGCATCTGTCTCACAGGAATTGCAACAAAACCTCTATGCTGAGGAAACATCAGCTTGCCATATTATTGAACTTGTAAACAAATTACTTGCTATTTCTAGAAGATTTATAGCTTAGCAAATTCAATATTTTCTGTACCAAGATAAACATATAGTACTCTTTAAAACCTTCAGTCACTGGAGAAATTAACAGTACTATCTCAGATACCATAGTGAGTCTGAACCGCGTTATTTCACAAGCTGTGATGATATTAGTTGAGTCCACTCCGATAGTGGGCAATGCAGATTTTCATACACTAGGCATTGCATTTCCTCCCTTCTAACGTGGAATTGTCTGCACTTTATTCATTAATGGGTCAAATAGGACAGCACTCTCTCAAGACTTTTATATGACATCTAAATCTTTCTTGTATTATAACAGCAGTAAGTTGCTTTGTCTTCTACTTATTTCTGCTAGGCACTTGTAGCCATGACAAGTCCGCAACCCAAATATCTGCTTGAGTTCTGCTTCACCAGATGTCTGAGGTACAGGAACCGCACGGAACTAATCAGACGGGAATTTTTTTTTTAGGATTCACCATCCTGTGTTTTCACCCTTTGAATATGCAGCAGCCATGTTCTGCCCTTCCATGTTCCACAATGTATTCAGAAATACATTTAAAGAAAATAGCATATGAATGCTGCATATTGAGAAACTGCAATGAAGCATGAAGTGACAAAGCTAACAGTAAGAACAAACAGCAAGAGGAACAGCCAAGAGACTTAGATGGCATAAAAAAATAGCAAACGTGCTTTGTCTTCTGCCAGTGTATCGCTTCCCAACTTTCCTTTGTGCTTCCCGTGTTACGGCACCATCCTGATCCAAACCTCAGAAGTGTGTCTTGGGTTAAGTCCAAGTACGGAAAAACAATTAATTACATTTCCCTCAGGAACGCATAGAACTGATAATTCTATTGAGGCCTAATACTTCACACACAACCCATCAAGTCCTTTATTCCAGGGATATCTAAACTTTACTTATAAAGAATTATACAGTGAGCCCTGATGGGATGGTATCTTGTGCCTCTCTCTGTTCAGCTCTGTCTGTTTGATTATGGGTAAAACTTTAAAATGTTTCATTTCTTTCCTTGAAGTGCTGAAATCTGAAAGCTTGGTGACTAACTTTGGGTTCCGAAAGCGTGTCATCACCCTTCCAGATGACACTGGCATTAAAACCACCAAAACTACCAGTTGCTGCCTTCATAATCAACCAAAAATATCTGTTTTCCTTCCAAAACAAACCAAAACCAAATGCAGGTGCTTGGCATAAAAGCCAGGGGCCACGCGTGAGCCGAAGGAATGTGGTGCAACTGGAGCCCTCAACCCAGCGCCTTCGTTCTTCCTGTGTCCTCACCCCACCAGTCATCATGGAAATTACAAAAGTGCACTGTACTAGGCTCCTGTTTACTGCGGAGCAATGCACACCTACTGTACCCCTGACCTTTGGCTGCAATTAAAAATAACTTGGCCCAGAAACACACCGCCAGGCAGTCACGCCGGGAGAGCGAGATGGGGTAATTTGGCAATTCTTGTTTCCAAAGCTGGATTAATGGGCACAGAGTCTGACTAAATGCAATTACCCAAATCACATCCATCACATCAGCAAAAAGTTGAATGATTTGTCCAGAATCTGGGACTAAATTAAGTTCTTACAGGGGAGGGAAGATAGAAATATTTGTGAAAGCCTGCAAGAATTACAGCTCACCACGCACTTCAGCAACTATGTCAAACAGCTCCTGCAAACTTCTTTCGCAGGTTTCTCCTAAGCAGACATTTCCATTTCTTTGTATAGCCCCAATTTTAGTTACTTGGTGCAATGCAATTAATTTTTCTCTATGTATCTACCACCTTTCAATTTGGCAAAGAAACAAAACTTTGCATGAACTATTATAGGAACTCCCATAAAATGTAAACTGAGACAAGGAGACACTCAACATCTCAAATTACCCATTAAATGTTTCTCTTTCCTCAAGTCTTATCACATTAAGCTGAGATTTTCTACAGTTACCTGGCTTATTTCCACATGTTCATAATTAGAGAGAAGCAACCAGAAAGGACTTCCTAATCTATAAGAATTGATTAATGCTGAAGGAGTTGAGGACAGCAATAATAAACTATAATAGAACTCCACTGCTGCAAAAAGTCACTATTCCTAATCATAACCCACAGCTTAGAGAAGTCAGACAGGCTTAGACATCACAATTATATTGTCTTTGGCTTTTGCCATCTGCAGACATACAAAGCAAAGCAATTCAGTATGCTTGTAAAACACACTCTGAGAATTTATGCATATGACAGGCTGGAGTAAACTCCCATGAGCAAGAAGAGTCTCCAAGCTGAAACCAGCATCAAGATGCTGGCTTAGCTTTTGAATATACAACACGTTACTAATGAAAAGAAGAATGTCAGTGATTATTTTACTGGAGGACTTCCAGACTACTCATCCTTAATTGTAGCTGTACTTCAATAATTAATCTTAACAGCTCCTCAATCTCTCCCCCTCACAGATACTGGGTGTGATTTTTGCCAGACTTATGAACAACTTCAATTTTACCCTAGCTTTTATAAAAATTAGCACACAAAACAGTCCAATGAAAAGAAATCTGAAATAATTCTTACTGATAGAACATGAAATCATTTATCTTCTTATAAGGAAAAATCACAAGTAAATTCTAAAAATAAAACACCACTGGATACAAGGGGTAATGCTTGCTGTCTTTACTTTTCGTGAGAGAGAGAACAACCTTTTTCCCCAATCTGTAACGCTTCAAAAAGACAAATGGGAAGTCCCAGTGACCCCATACACTTCCATACCCTGAATTTCTCAGGCCACGCTTATAACCGAGTCACACAGAAAAGCCCTTGTCGGCCTCCTCCAGCACCAGCCATAACGTTAATCTAAAATTAACCCAGGTACTACTAGAAGACATAAAATAAACAAATAAATAACGCTGACAGTAAACACAACCTGAAATCTAGCCAGTTAACTGCACCTGTCCCTGCATGACTTTGCCATGGTGTGTGGTCACTATTTAAAAAAGTTGCTTTCCTCTCTCTCTCTTCACATCGCAAGAGATTCATAGAAACCCACTCGCTGCTTATAAAGCACAGAAAAAGAAAACTGACCTCTGAAGCGACAGGCTATTTCTCTCTAATATCAGTCATTCCAAGTATTAATTCTAGAATGCAGACAAAACATTCCAAGCACAGTTTTAGAAATACGTAATTCCATTATCTTCAAAAGAAGAAGAAACCCAAGCTTTACGGGACTTTGTCCCTATGCTGAATATTCCTGCTGCAATCAAGCATGCTTACGTTACTCACATTGTGTTATTCGTATACATTTGGTTCTTGCTTTATTTCATTAATACAAAGTTGCTATTTTCAATGAATTGCACTGCTGCTTGGAAAAGTTTAGAGCAGCAGAGATAAAGCCTGGGGAAATTGAGCATACAGGGAGGCCCCCCAGAATGGAGGCTCTAGGAGAAAAGAACAGCAGTGAGCCCCACAGATGGAACAACGATGTCCAGAAAAAGACAAAGACAGAAAAAAAAAAGGGACTAATTCTTGCACTTAAGAAGCACAGTGTACATATACAGAAGATTTTCTAGCCACAAAAGGGCCAGTTAAAGCATCTTGGGCAGATACAGTGAAAACTGTCAGACAGAAAAGCTGATCTTGCCTCACATGACAAGATAAGAGAAAGATAAAAGTTTGTTTTTTTTCCTACAAGCTGTTGCCTCTGGTATTTTGTCTACAACTGCTTCTTTACAGTTTCATTTTTCTGATGGCTAGAGAAACTTTTAAGCCTTGGTTAATACAGAACAACAGTGGTTCCACTATAATGAAGGTTACAATTGAATTTCTATAATTAAGCCAGATGTTTGGCCAAAATCTTAAAGTTGCAGAAGGGGCAGGACAAAATACTTGGTTTATGTTCCAAATTCCAAACCCAACTTTTTCATGGAGGGTGCAGATAACTGCAAGCAGTCTCACACAAACACAAGTTTTCCCATGTACTTTAGAAAGACTAAATACACTTTGTGGTTCCATGACAGAGTCTTTTATGTAAATAAAAAAAGAAAAGAAAACCAATCCAGTGGCAGACTAAGGTCTCAACTCTGCAGGCTGATTCATGCTGGCTGACACCCTGTGCCCACTCCTACCGATGTTCATGGAAGACAGGCACCGCCGTCCCCTTGGCTGCTCTTCTTTTTGGCAGAAGGATGCGAAAGAGGCTTTGGTGCGAGGACCATACTGCACCAGATACTGCTTACCATCTTCCCAAAATAGTCCAAGAAATCACTCTCAACAGCTGCTAATGAAGCTACAAGTGAAGGACCAAGAACACAGCGTCAGCCAAAAACCAGAGCTATTCCGGAGGCGGCACTGGGCAGACTTTTTAAGAATCTGGGATGGACGTGCCGTGAACGGCTGCTAGGTTGGGGCGATCTGCATCTGAGTCATATAATGAGAATATTTGCTTATTGATGTAACACTCATTCAGCCGCCCTCCCGCAGAGCCAACGCTTTGCACAAAGGAGCAGGAAGGTGCATGATTAACTCAAGTGGAGTACTTTTTGTAGTTGTAAAAGGGGGCCCGTGATTCAGACTATTTAAACAGACAGGAAAAATAAGAAAGATGCCGTTTTCTTGTACACCTTCCTGATTTTGTTTAACGATTCAGAAGACTACCGGTTTAACGTGCGCTGCCGAAGAGAGATACGCGTTTCAAACATCCTACCGCACGGCGCTCTGCCC
>NW_010564858.1:0-213 GCF_000687285.1 Phaethon lepturus
AGGCGGCTGCCGCAAAGGAAGGTCCTTTCCCCGGGGAGGACAAGGACCAATATTCGGGGGGTTGCTGGCCGTTATTTAGCGGAGCGTGGACCAACAAGCTGGCTGCCAGCACGCATGGTGTCTAGCCCAAGGCAACAAGGTACGGGTTTTTAATTTCATTTACCTCCATTCCGGTCAGTGTCTTCAAGCTGCCGGCAGAAGCGATTCCAGGCC
>NW_010564858.1:285-3082 GCF_000687285.1 Phaethon lepturus
CAAGTGGGAAAAATTGAGGGCGAGCCTCGCTTAATTGTGAAATCCAGGTCGATTCTCCCACGGCAGTAGATGTCTGCATCTGGGCAGGTGGATGCCGGGGGAGGGCTCAGCTCCAGAACCAAACAGCTCAATTTTCATTACCTGTAACGCGCCTTCCCAGCGCCGCGCAGGTGCCTCAGACTCCGCTTGGCCTCCGGCATCTCTACGTGGGCAGCGAAAAGCGGCTCTAAATCCCCGTTAATAACACCAGGAGACCAGGCATGCCACTCGCAAGACAGCTGAAATGAGATCTCTGGACCTGGAGGTGAACCTCACCCCGTCAGCAAAGGGCCATCAAATAATTCCGACTTCTACGCTGGGGTCCGTTTGTCAGGTGCCAGGCAGCGCGCCCGCCGGCTTTGCCCTCTGGTGTAACTCTGTCAAGCGAAGATTAATGTTACCCAGGAAAAAATCAATGTTTATTTATTCTATCTGTCATAGAGTGTGACTTTAGGAGCTGCTGATGTCTCCCGGGCCAGCAGAGAGAGCGCGTCTGAATTTGCCTTTCATCTCCAGGTTAGGCATCGAGTCTGAAGCAAAGTTGAGTCAAGACAAATCCTGGCTCTTATTACCGCACCATCCTACCCGAGCAACAACTGCGCTAAGAAAAGTTGCGTTTTCCAGCGCTTTCACCTAGACGTGGTTTTCCTGGGACACAGGGAACGGGTATCTATCCCTCGTGTACTCACACAGGACTGGGAGCCCCCAGAATGTGAGAAATCATTTCATTTTCCCAGCAGTTATTGTGAAAATCACGGACTTCCAGGTGCAAACGGCTTGAGGGGAACTACGAGAAAGCCCCCCAATTTATTTCTGCTTTATTCTGGTACGGTATCGCCCGCCTTCCTCGCCTTAAAATATCCACCCACTTCCAAGCGCGTCGCTGGCGGTTGTATGCGCTTATCTGAGGCCTCGGGAACTTGAGTTTTTCCTCTCTCCAAGAGAATTTACCTTCTATTGACTTAAAGCGGCGTAACTGCTTGATAGACAAAAATTGGCGTTCGTAACATTACTGACAGCTGCTATTAAGCATTTCCATTCGAGAGACATCAAGCAGCTGAACTGCTTATATATCCAATATGGTGGAAGGTAATAATACGTTTGCATCCGAGTTTATTCTCCTGGGCTTCACAAAGCAAGAAGACCTGCAGGTGACTTGCTTTGTCTTATTCCTTGCCATCTATCTGCTCACTCTAATAGGAAATCTGGGAGTAATTATGTTAATCAGAATCGATTCGCGCCTACACACCTCCATGTACTTCTTCCTAGGCCACTTGTCTCTCCTGGACATCTGCTACTCCTCCACCATCATCCCTCAGAGCTTGCTGCATTTTTTAGCGGAGAAAAAGGTAATTTCCTTCGTTAGGTGCGCAACTCAGCTTTTCTCCTTCGCGGCTTGTGCCACCGCCGAGTGCTACGTGCTGGCCGCCATGGCTTACGACCGCTACATGGCCATTTGCAACCCGCTGCTCTACGCCGCGGCCATGTCCCAGAGGCTTTGCGTTGGGATGTTGGCTGGCGCCTACTTAGCTGGTGTGATCAGCTCCACCGTACACACCGTTTCCACGTTTCGCCTCCCGTTCTGCCGGTCCAAGAGAATCAATCATTTCTTCTGCGATGTGCCTCCGCTGCTAGCCCTCTCCTGCTCTGACACCCGCGTCAACAGGGTGATAGTTTCTGCCATGGTGGGGTTCAACGTGCTAAGCACCACTGTCTTCATCCTCGTCTCCTACTCGTCCGTCCTCTCCACCGTCTTGCGGACGCGCTCGGTGGCGGGCTGGCACAGAGCCCTCTCCACTTGTGCCGCTCACTTGGTCTCCGTCGCGTTGTACTACGGCAGCTCCCTCTTCACGTACCTGCGCCTCGGCTCCAGGCACTCCCCGGAGCGTGACCAGGTGGTCTCCGTGCTGTACTCCGTCGCAGTCCCCATGCTGAACCCGCTCATCTACAGCCTAAGAAACGCGGACGTGAAGAACGCCGCGAGGAAAGCAAAAGGTAGAGTCCTCTCCTCCTTGTCCCTCCGTGGTTCCCGCGCAGCTGAAGGGAGAGGGCTACCCTTCCGCGGTAAGGAGGGTTAGATACGGCACCTTCAAGAAGGAGGGTTTAGATATCGCACCTTCAGGGACGAGGGTTAGACGTTGCACCTTCGAGAAGCAGAGGGACTAAACGCACCTGGAAGCAGGACACCCCGAAAACACGACACCCCAAAAACACGTTTCTCCTCGAACCACGGCTACGCGCTGCGCTAGGAGGTACGGGCCCTTCCCCGGCTGGAGCCCGAGACCTGACGGTGACCATCCATTGGGCGGAAAGTTACTATCCGAGGGAAAGGTTATTTAAACATGGTTGAAATAAATATTATTTATTATTAAAATATTATAAAAAATAATAAGCCACAGCCTTCCAGGCTTCGGAGAGCTGAAGGGAGAAGGCAGGTGGTGGCTTTGCCCTGCCAACGTCCAACTAGCCAGCGCCTGACCGCTCAGCTTTTCGGTTAATGGGTGTCCCTCGGTGACGGCCCTGCTGTTAGGAGGATGTTAACAGAATTTTCCAGGGGTTTTAGCTCTAGACCACAAAGTGAGGTGGCGTGAAATAATGCTGTGACGGTGTGTTGGTCGTCAAAGCACTCCCAGTAAGCGGGAACAAGACACCTTTGAGCCTCTGCTCGGCCGTGAGTTTAACCAGGCGTGGAAAGAGCCGGAGCGGGAGGGAGGGTTTCGGGTCCTCCTCCCCCCTGAAGAGCCAAGGTGCGGGGGGC
>NW_010564858.1:3113-4284 GCF_000687285.1 Phaethon lepturus
GCCAAGGTGCGGGTGGCCTGGGCTCCCCTTACGACGGAGACGGAGCAAGTGCAGTGCCCAAGTGTCCGGATCCGGGGCTTCAAGCTGCGTTATTTACCCTGCAGACGCCCGCCCCGCAGGCATCCTTAGTGGATTATTTTGCCTTCCACACCTTTTTTCCAAAAATAAATTTTGAAATTTATTATTTCCCCCCTGCTATTGTGTTGCTTTTCCCACTTCAGAAGCCTCAGGTTTAGGCCAGTGCCGAGCAGGGAAGAAAGAAATTAAAAACCACGAGGAAATCCTTTTCTACCCACCGCCAGTGCACCTCCAGGACGAATAGTCCGGCGCCTTCCAGCAAAAAAACAAATTTGTGTTAAAAATCTCTAAAACCATCTATACATCTTGCTTCCCCCACACTTTCATAGCTCGCTGTTCTCTTCCACCCACCCGGTCCTTTGTGTTTTCTAAACGTCTGGGACAAAGTTGTCATTTAAAATTTGTATGAAGGGTTTTATAACGTCTCTCTACCGAGCAGAAGCTTTCAGGGAACACCGGCACTCAGGATTCATCAGAATAAAACGGGTAAAGCTGAGTTAATTCTGTTATATCCTCAGAGCAGCTGTTTGAGCAAACGCCGAGTGCGCTGCGCAGACACCCGTAAAAGTGTACGAAAATAAATATATCCGCTGGAGCGAGGGCTCCCCGTGGCCACGCTCAAACCATTCCCGCGGCAGATGCTCCGTTAGGTTTCTTTTCCGTACCCTTCAATGCAACGTGAGCTCGTCGATCAGATCTCCTTGTTGGTAACCAAGGGAATTTTTTATTTTTTTAAAAATTTTTTCAATACAGAAGTTTGCACTAGTTGGATAAATAAAAAGCAAACTGCCCTGGACTTCTCTTTCTGCAGGACCAGGCGGTGGCGCGGGCAGGGCTCTCAGGAGAGCTGGTCTTGGAGGTGTGGGGGCGGCCAGAAAGGTTTTTTGGGGAGGGGTTGAAGTCAAAAGGGGCTTTCGTTGAGGAGATCAAAACAATTATCAGCTTGGAGGAGGGTCCTGAGGGAGAGCAGCTTGTGCAAAGATCTGAGGTAACGCTTCACCCGGGATAAAACCTCTCCCCCAGCCGGCCTGGGCGCCGGCAGAGCATCCCCCGAGCACCCCCCGAGCATCCCCTGAGCACCCCCCGAGCATCT
>NW_010564859.1:0-62390 GCF_000687285.1 Phaethon lepturus
ACCTTAGTGATTCTGTGATTCTGTGACATTAGGATAACCCCCAAGCCCCATAAAGAGTACAGTGTCCATGCTCAGCTGTGGTTGGCACTTGCCGTCATCCTTCCTCCCTGGAAGGAAAGGACAATTCCCAGCAGTAGTGGTTAGAAGGAAAGGTAGGAGTTCCTGAATGATGTCATCACAGTCCTGTGCATGTACGTCAAATATTTTATTCTTGAAATAAGAAAATTGAAATTTACTTGCACTGCCTGGACTGAACTGTGCTCTTGCTCCAGAGAAACATATCCCACCTCCAAGGTTTTTACTGTAGAAAGTAAATGTAGCAAAGAATGTTAAGCAGAAGTATTTGGTGATTGCTTTAGGTAAGTATTTATCCCTGAGCAATGAGTTATGTCTGGAATCCAGCTGTCCCCATTGAATGGGATTACTTCACTGAGGGACTTGTGTCTCTGGCTGTCATGTGCTGGCTGGAATTGAACACTACTGTGTCTGGAGACATCACTGCTCTTGTAAAAGATGGGTCTGGCAATTTAATTTGGCCAATCATTTTTAGTTAGCTTCATGGCTCTTCGTGTTCAGAGTTGTCAGAGATGAAAACAGGGGAAGGGGCCTTTGCTGTTCTTTTGCTTTGGTCAGAGACTTGCTGTACAGGCTTAGATAATTTCCTTTCACTTGCCAAATGTGGCTAACAGGGAAACTAAGGCTTTAAAATATTTCTGTTTGATGATGTTGTCTAATGTTATGTATCCTGAAAATGCTTGTAAATCTTTGCTGGAAGGTTTTCTCAGAATATATTGTCTTGAAGATAAGATCACCTCTAGTCCTGTCCCATTATAGCAAGCTTTTGTAGACCGGGTAAGCTTGTGACCTTAACATTTCTGGCTGAAAGTTGTTCTGTAGCGAGCAGCATATTTGTGTCTTTCTTCTCTTTTAGAACATCCAAACTGCAGGCACAAAATGCGGTCATCTCTGGAGGTTTATTTTGCAATCACCTGCTGTATTTCTCTGTGACACAGTTGTTCTCAGTAAGATGTGGACCTTATTCATGCAATAATTTAATGAAATTGCAAAGGCTCGCAAAATTAGGGGAAAAAAAAAGCACTGTTAAGTTCACAGTTAGAAAATACTGGGATACTCTTGTAACGCTCTGTATATACGCTACCACCACAGGCTGCCTGTAGGTGTCAGGGAAACCTAACCGCTTGGTTCTCTGGAATTGCCGCGTTGATACATTTGAAGTCCAGACCCCACTGATTTTTACAGAAGGGCTGAGTACCAGTACTTGATATGTGCTTAAGATGGAGTTAGAGATGCTCAGTACTTCCAGGCAGCAAGATCCAGATGCACAGGTCCCAGGAGAGCATTATAAGGCCAAATTTTAATGGGTAGCTAATGGGAGGGGTTATAACAATTCGCTGTGCGCTATCCATATCTGTGTTGTTGTTTCTTCTTTCTAGATCATTATATTGAAGTCCTCGCATGCAAAGTGCAGTGCGAGAGTAATCTGACACCCATTATAGGAGGCTTTGTTGTTGAGAAATTTGTGGCCACCATGTACCATTACTTGCAGTTTGCTTATTATAAATGTAAGTAGTGATTTAATGGGCTTAAATAACATTGGGATGATGTGGGACAGTTTCCATTCATAATCTTTTCCCTCTAGTTATAATGCTTTATCATGTAAATAGTGGTCTCCAGAATCTGCGTTTTAACCTGTTCTGGGACAGAAAGTCTGAGCTGTCTGGCATCTTTTTCGCCCTGTAGTTAGCAGACATGCAAGATAAATGTTACATATAGAGCCCATGCTCATAAAATTGTCCATGACAAAGTAAATTGCTGAACATAAGTCCCGTAAGGGCTGCATTTTGCTCAGGGCAGGCCCCTCTCTTTTGAGCTATGTATGGTTGTGACTGGTTTCCATTGGGAGTTTGGAAAAATGAGGCAGTTACAGAGTAAGTATGATCTGATCCATCGCTGCCCTTTGTTCTTTATACGATACCTACTCTCAGCACAAGTTGTTTACCCTTTTCAGAGTTTCATATAAATGATAAATGTTCATCATATGTATTTTAGATGTTTAAATGATACACCAACTCTTCTGCCTTTTTGAAGTAACTCATAACATCTTAGGGTAAACAGTGTCAGCCACTTCCTATACATTGGAACATGTGCAATGACACAGACCCATTTTGTACACCTGTGTACAAAAAAAACATGGTTTGTGGCAAAAAGCCATGATGGTCAAGCTGTCAGGCCCACATGGTTGTTAAGCAGTTGAATGCATAGCTCTAACATGAAGATTTTTCTTAAACTTTTAACTCATTCAGAGAGAAGAAAGATTGTGACTTCAAGGCAACCCATTTAACATAATACTACTTATTCTATTGATTAAATAGTCAATATTCAATTGACTATTTGGAATTTTTTCCACAGACAAACCTACAGAGTATTTCAAACCTTTCACTTCTTCCTAGTATTCTTATAATCCTGTCAGAATGGGGCAGATGGGGCTAAATGGGTTTTGAAGAAAGAGGGGACTACTTAGCAGAAATTGTAGTGTTGTGGTGCTCAGTGATTACACATTTGATGATAGGTAAATCATTCAGTGAATTTTGTGGTTTCTTGAGGAACTACCTGCACTGTAAAGAACATATGTAGCCCCTACAGCTACTCCTGCAGGCTCCAACACCAAAGGGAAGACACATCCAGCCATGTAAAATCAAGCCGTTAATGACTTTTGCTTATGTTGTTTGACTACACGTTTTACACATTGAATCTTCCCTCTTTGTCCATTCTAGAACAAAGAAGTGGGGTTTTTTAATTGTTTGTTTGTTTGTTTTTTAATAAATGCCCTAACGGGAAACACCAAGCTGTGGGCTGATACCTCACTGATCCTGGGATACCTGGGAGGGGACATTTGGTTAGGATTTTCATAGAAAACCATCAGAGATAAGTCCCCATTTTTGAATCATGGCCTTAGTTGTTTCAGAACACAAAAATAGCATATAGTTTCTGAGAAGAAAATTTTTTTTTTTTTGCAGCTGGTGAGGAGGTAGAAAATGGGTCCTGTTTCCATCTGAGTTTTTCAGAGCTTAGATATTAGTAGGAATTTGTTCATTTACCTTATCTGGATTTTTTTTGCTTATGTTTATTAATTAGTGAATGACATGAAGAATGCAGCTTCTTGTGCTGCTAGCTACCTTCTATTTGACCAGAAAGATGAAGTAATGAAACAGAACATGGTCTATTATCAGTACCACAAAGACAAATGGGGACTTAAAGAAGAGGATTTTCAGCCCAGATCGGTAGGTGGATTATTTAAAATGCCTTCTAGATACATTCAGATATTTCCCTGAAACTCAGTGGGTCAGAGGTTGGGAAAATGGGGGTTATCTATTGGTTCTGGAATTAAACACATACTGTTTTATTAAAACCATAAAGTTGTACACAGAGATGTACTGTGTAATGGAAACAGTGAATGTAATTATAGTTCTTCCCTTTATGTTGAAATACACTACAACAGGATATAATACGATATGATGACAAGTGAATTCATGCTGGTACTTGTCTGCCACGTATGCATATTTATATCTTTATCTACCTCAATAAATACAGCAGCTGGCCCCTGAAATCTCCTGATGAAAAGATCACTCCAGTGACATTTGGGCTTTTGTCAATCACTTATTATTTGCCAACATGTAGTTGCCCACCTGCTTGTTATTTCAAATTCTGTGGGCATTGGAATGTGTCCGGATGTGATAACCCCAGCTAAACTCACTTTCTACTTACTCCACTTAGAACATAGTTGAGTGGATGAGGACAGAAAAAGGCTCAGGACCATATTGCATCTAATTATCTCAGAATACATGCTGCAAAGATCCAACAGTAAACATCAGTTCATCCAGCAATGATTGTGATCTGGCTTCAAAAAATTACTCTAAAAATGGGTTTCTATGCTGTTCTTAAATTTCCATGTCCAAGGATATTTTACATATAAAAGCATCTTTGCTGTGTTTCTGGAGTCCTGCAGCCTGGACTCTGACAATCAAATTGGATTTTTTGTCATTTCTTGTTACCAAGATTTCTGTAATGCAACTGAATTAACTGCTTTGTGGCACCTGAGTGACTCCTTAGGCATCAGTGGTATGTGCTGTACAAGTAGTTAGTCATTAGTGATACATGTTCCACAAATTAAATTTAGTGCCTTCTCTTTCTCTTAGGGCATGACTTCCCCATGGAAGAGTCATTTGAGTTAACCTAGCTGAAGCAACAGCGGGCACCCCACAGCGTAAATTCAAGTTGCCTTTCCCGTGTTGCTCCTTCAGACACCTCAGTCACTGAGACCTGTACTGGCCCAAAGGCATATCCCTTGATTCTTAATGCTGCATTAAGCTCAGTACATACATGTCGTGCTTAGGTGACCGTCTTTACCTGTAGCAAAACTGCAGAACAGTTCATGTATGCACCTTACAGGTTGCACCGATTTGATAATTATGCTTTCCTTCCTCTCAGGCCAGCTAGCTCAAGTCAAAAATACCACTCCGTTTGAGTTCAGTGTTTTTTTATTTGTGGACAGCTGTTGGGTTATACACACCTTATCTACACACTGGAAACCCAAGCCTGCCCTACAGGACCAACGGAGACCAAAGACAGCAAAAATGCATTTGGTTCTTTCAGGCAGCAGCAGCAAGTCTGAGCTCACAGGGGAAAGGGAGCACTCTTTTGTCACTGCTTTTTGGAACAGAACTGTGCCGTATAGCCATATTGGAGACAATGTTTGGCAGTGGTGGGAATGAGGGCTAGCAACAGTGTAAAACTGCAAACAGCAGACAGATTTGGCATACATGTGCAGAGAGGACAGAACAAGGGCCCTACACACTAACTCTGAATGTTTCATTCATAACTTCTCAGGAGCTGGTGACTACAGATAATTTAATTTTTAAATATAAAATATTAAATGCACACAGCTGTATTTTCTTGTACTTTGATCCATGTAACTATGAACAGAAGTTGCTTGCTGTCCTAATCACTTGCCATGAAAACCATAATGCCTCTGGTTTATTTTCACAAAGTGGAACGGAGTGACAGCAGCATTTGGCTCTGGCACTAAGGTTTAGATGTTCTTGTGAAAGACGAAGTCTCCTGTTTTCTTCCCCCAAAAGAGTTAAACAGGATAATGAAAGTAGATTACTGTTGGTACTCACAAATGTGAGAGTAGACGGCTGAGCTAAACTGTGCTGTGCAGGCAAACGGCCGGGGAGGTGAAGTGGGACAGGTGGGTGACCCTCCAGAATTTCCCTACCCCAGACTCAGGCTGTGGTGGTGAGTCATTATCATGCAAAATAGCTTAGTGTCTCTTTTTCCCAGAACTGCCTGCTGCCGTACGCCAGCGCACAGGGAGACAGAGGCTTTCTCACGTCCAAAGCCCGCTGGAATGCAGGCACAGGCTGCTGCTCAGCTCTGGCAGTCTCATTCCTTATTCTCACACTCGCCAGTGCTTTGAAACATGAGAGAGTAGAGTGCTTTGTTCTTCTCACACCGATGGAGCTTGTGCTTAGATCCACAGAAGACATCAGATACGCTACTTGCTGTTCTGCTGTTTCCTTTCTCAAACTTTATAACCCCCCCCGGGATCTACCTTCTACTAAATCTGGCTCTGACTTCAACGGAATAATTTCAGGTGACATGTGATGACACTCCCTTGCCTTGCTACCCTAAAGTAACATAGAAATTCTGCTTTTTGATAGGAGGCAGTTCGATACCACAACATAACCACACTTCAGCTGGAAATGTATGAATTCGCAAAGGAACATCTGATGGATGATGATGAGGTGAGTTTTCTAGAAAGGAAATCGTGGTCAAAAAAACTAGCTATCACATTAAAGTGAAGATGATACATATATGGAAGTCCAGGATTTGGCTAATACGGAAAAATCTTGTAACCATGGCAAATTTGTCATAATTTTTTCTTTTGTAAATAGAATATAAGAAACAAACCCCCAAAACATCATGTACCATTTGAAAAAATACGGGGCAGTATTAACACAGGGGTAAATATAATGCACTCAGCCCACAAAAGAAGAAAATCCACTTTGCAAGCTATAACACCAGGGGGCAGAGGAGTAGTATATATATTTAAACAAAATGTTTTTCTGTTTGATTTTTTTTTCCTGAAAGGTTGTTTAAATTAGATTTAAGGATCCTTATAATTTTGTCCAGAAGTAACCCCCTAAATTGTAATTTTTGTCAAAAGGAAGTCTTGTTATCTGTTATCTTTTTCTGCACTGTAACATTTTGGTCACCCAGTCTTCTTAAATGATTGGAATTCAAGGCCAAATAACATATAATGACTACTATTAGACTAGAAATATGTAAAGTGGATTTTTTGTGCAGAAAAAGTAGTTAAATTGTTGAAAGGGCATTTCTTTGTTTCCCACAGCTGAAATTAAAGTATAAATCATGGAGGCTTTGGATTTCCTTTTGTTTTGCTTTGTTTTCAGAACCTTTCATTTAAAGATTTAAAAAAATCTTCAAATGGTAGAATAGTTCGTTGCTGCCATTGGCAAAGAGCTATGTTCTGTTATTGCATGGGGCATGGTGCTTGTAATGAACACTGCTGAAGTCTTTTTTAGTTAGAAAAGAGAAAGATGGTTTATGTTAAAAAAATTAAACTACCTTTGCAATTTTTATGTTATCCAGCACATAGGGAGAGATAATATTTTATAGTAGAGAAGTAATAACATGTCTGTGCTGCCTTCAGTATGCTAGTGACCTGAAAACAACTCTATACCTAAAATTCCATTGCAAGGTTACCAGACTTTAGGAAGACTTTCCATTGTGATAAAACTCTATGAAAGACAGTTTAATAAGCTTGTTATAAGGTTAACCTTAGATGAGGACTAGTCTGTATGGATTTTCATCAGGGTGTGAAATACTTGGGCATTTTTTTATATTCCCTTGTTGGTTTGTGCTTTGCCCGTAATGTTTTCTTATGTTAGACATAGACTTAATTTATACTTTTTCCCTCCTTTCACATCTGCTGCTTCAAAACACAGGGATGAGTAATTAAGGAAGGAGAGAAGCAGTCTGTTGTGAGGGCTTTCCCCATATGTTGTTACAAGAAAGTATTATAGAAAAAATCTTCAGTCTCAAGCAGTGTGTATAGAATAAACAAGCATTCATTTGCTGGCATTCATTCCTGTAGCCCATTTCACTTGTGCAATTACAAATGACCTTGCAATCTGCAGGAGGGAAGTACAGTGAAAATGTCAATTAAACTTTTGGGGAAGTGTCAAGGAAGTCACAGTACACTGGATTGCGTGCTTGGGTTAAACAACAAAAATTACTGGGCTTGGGCATGCCACAGATATCCCTACCTCACACTCTCGTCATATTAGGAAAGTTATCATTCTCCTCTCCTGGGGAAAAGCTGAAGGACTTCTGTGCCCTCCCTTACTAGGGCTGAAGAACTTGGGAGGGGTGGAGGCTGTCCATGCCTCTGTCTTGGCTCTGGCCTTTGGTAGTGAACTCATAAATCCCTGGCTACCAGAACTTCTCTTTGGCTGCAGGAGCCTTCCAGGGAGTCCAGACAGAGCAGGAATAGCACAAAGGTAAAATCGCTACCTTGCAGTTTCTGCTATATAGGCAGGACCTGGTAGTGTAAGTGGAATTTTTTTTAATATTTCTCCTGGCATGGATAGAAAAGTTTATTCTATAGGAATGCTGAAAACTGATGAAAAACCCAGATAAGGTGTTACAGCAAAAGCTTTATTAAAAATTGTTAAGGATGGAGGCAACCTCTCTTTTTTAGTGCACTCTATTTATTTAAACCATGTGCTTCTTGGGCCATAGGCCATGCCTTTTGTGAGTTTCTGTGGTCCATGTTTGCTGTCTGTGCAGTTGCTTTTGGGCCAACAACCCCATAAAATAATCTGTGGAAAAAAATAATTCTGTCTCCTTGAGTGAAGCAAAAGTATTGATGTGGCAAAAGAATCTCTTCCTGTGTGAATATGCCATTATTCCCAAGTGGAGAATCTCACTTTATTCAGATTTCTCAGTGCGCCTGTATCCCAGATCATCCATGTGTCTTTTTAAATCCCATTAACAAAGCAAGTGAGAACATGTGGCTTCTTCCAATAATACATTGCAGTAATTGCAGAGGCTGGAACAGGCAGTAATGATTTCTGCATATGTCACTACAAGAAATACTGTCCTGTTCTTGGTAGTTTATTAATGTTTTTCCACAAGGAAATTAAAAAACCTAGTTCAAACATTAAACACAGTAGAGGTGACAGAGTATTAGCGCCAACTAGCTACAAATTATTTTTTCTTAAAAGTAATTATTAAATATCCTTAGAGTTTTCCACAGTGAAGTTAAAAACATTACACAGTGTTGTCATCTCAGATGGCCGTGGATAGTCAAGCTTCTTGATTTTTGTTCAGATGTGTAATACATAAAGGCTATAATAGATATAACTCCTAATATTGCACAGATTTAAATAGCAAACTGAAATGCCATTAGGAGCCAGGTACTCAGCTAGTGTAGATATAACTTCAGCAGTACACTAATTATATGAGACATGTTTCTGCACCATAAATTCCTTTTTCTTGAGGTTTTTTTTTTCATGGATAGCTACTTAGCTGTTCTAAATTACCTAAGAACCACAAGTATTTGGCTGGGATGATCCTACAATGTGATTTTTCTTTCAGTACTTAATCAGTAGGTGAAAAACTGTTGGCAGCTTTGACGCGCTTTTTTTGGCATCCTGTTCTTTTTATTTGTATATAATTTGTGTGTCCATTTGTATAGTAGCTGAAATTCAAATGCTCCACTCCTAACTGTGTTGCAAAGGACAATACGTGTTGAAATAATGTGACTGGTAGAAAGAGAAGATGTGGAATAGCATCAAAGCACGAGGACCCAGTGGACTACTGATAGCAAATAATAATCTGAATTCAGCCTATTTCTCTGTTTAGGAATCGCTAACAACATATTTTCGGCTTTATTAACTCACTTTTTCCATAAGTTCAAATGATTTATACAAGTGCACTCGTAACAGCAAGTTGTAAGTGCAGACCTATAAACCCTGCCCTGCCTGTGGCCTCAGATCAACACGCCGCAATAGCACCACTCCACTGGGAAGAACTGGTGGCAGCTGTTTCAGAGAGAGTTGGCAGCTAATTGGCATTGTACGGTCCCTGTTCAACATACGCTTCTTTAAAGGAAAAAGAAAAGGAGATTTCATCATCATCATTTCCTAGTAGAGGCGCTGCCCACGTGGCTGGCTCTCCAGAAGCTTCCTGCTTACCCTTCTCACTTTTTTACCACTGGATATGTATTTTGGTCAAAGGTGTTCCTCCTTCCATTTAAATCACCAAGCAAGCATGGTTGAGCTTAAATGGCAGGATGTCCCCAAGCTGCAGGTACTGACATTAGGAGGAATTTTTACCTGCCCAGATTTTATTAAGCTTCTGCGTGTGGCATAAAGCAGCCAAGAGAGCATAAGCAGAGCTCAGAAAGCCACTAGAATGCTTCTGTTTTCAGTGCAATGGGAGCAATGTTGAAGTTGCTCTGAAACTGGCTTGACTCATGTTTTATAAGCATTATAAAAATGTTAAGAGGAAAGCACATTTATTGGATTACTGTAAAATTCTATTGTAATAACTGCAGTGTACTGCGATCTCCCACAGTATATGGGAAGAGAACAATTACATGTTCAGAATATATCATTAAAAAATGAAGTGGAAAAATATTTGAGAAAATAAGTTAACATACATGTAAAGAACAACTAAGCTTTTCTAATATTTAAAAAAAACCCAAAACCAACTAAAAGCATGTGACAGTGGATCACACTGTGGACTCAGCATCTGAAAAATAAACAAGTTAAGGGCCAAATAATTTTTCTGCACAAAGAATTGAGGGATTTTTTTTTCCCCTGCTAGAATGCGAGGAATGTCCAGCCCGATCTGTACTGCTCGTGGAAGATCTGGGAGGGCTTTGAGGTGGTTACAGTGAACTCGCGTGTTTTAACTGAAGGTTAGATCAAGGAACTTTTTCTTGGTCGAAGGCTGAATAAACCTTTCAGGCTGAGCCACTCATCGACACATGCCTTACTGTTATCCCAAAATAATGTCGTTCTGCACCAAAATGTCGCTGGCCAGTGGGCTGTGTGGTGTGTGCTTGCAGGCTCTATCAGGCCCGTGGAGCACATATCCTCCACAGTCGGCCATATCAAACCTTTGCCTTCTCTCTTCCAAGATGGTTATTTATCCTTGAACAAAATCTGCTGTTTTCCATGAACTTAACTCCTTGTCACTCCTCCTATTAGTTACTCAAATTAGTTACCAGGCTAGTTACAAGGCAGCCACTCATTAGTTACAGAGCAATCCTGACCTCTTCTCACAGAGGCCACCCCTGCAAGCCCTTGCACTGCCACAACCTTGCCACCTACACCCAATACATAGGTGAACAAATTCTGTTACTCTCAGCGTTGAACAAGTTTCCAGTCATTAAGGTCTTTGAACTTTATCAAAATCTGAATTTTTGCTGTGAAGAACAGCCGGGGCACATTTTGTGGGATAAATATTTTCCTTCTAGGTCATAGATTGTAAGGAAACAAAGATCCAGCCAATTCTTCTTGCCTGTGTATTGTCTCTTAAGACTCAGTTTGTTGGATGAGTTAGGATAAAGGCTGTTTCTTGTTCATTCACTGATAATCACACATGAAAGCATGTGCATAATAATATTTTTCTGTAGATTTTAATTCATTCTAGAACACTATTATTTTAATATTCTCACTTACTTCCCTGAAGAACAGGCTATCCCACTGCAGTGCATATGGAATCCCTATAGAAAAGGCCATCAGCAGATCTGCACAGAAAGTATGGCTTCTTTTTCCCCAGAACTTTTCCAGTCCGCACTGAAAAAGGACAGAACAGGTTGTAGGTGGAGGCAAGGACCCATGAATGATTAATGTTTGCTACGCAGAAGGCAATGCTTAGTCTTAGCAACCAAAGGCAAAGCGTCTGGGTCTGTCAGTAAGCAGTATGACAGCTACTGGTTGCTACTATTTTTAAATGCTGCTGTCGAAAGAAAAGTTGGTGCTGGACCATCAGTTTCAAGTGGGCCATAACTGAGCCATGTATTGGTAGCTGTTCCTCTTTGCTGTTTAATATCTGGCTAGGCGTCTTCAAAGTACAGATGTTTCTTCTGAAAGGTTGTGTTTTGTGTGTGTGAATGCAGCATTTAATATTGCATAAGGAAGGGCCAGAAACAATCCCTGGCCCGATGTGTACCTTGGTCTTGGACACTCAGCTTGCCGTAATAAGTGAGTAGTTCTGCATTTTTCTCCTTTTTAGGACTTATTTTTTCAAATGCTCTAACTTCGCTTATGATAGTGCATCAATCTCACTAGCCTGGGTTAGCTTATTCAGAATTGACCAAGAACTCTGTTTTAGAATTATTTATTATTATAATCTACCTACTCATGTACGCTCTGTAAAACCTTCTTGAATTACTTACTGTGGTACAAAACTTGTTCTTTCTGTTTGTGCCCCTCTTCAGTTGTTAATCTAAGCCAAGGGCACTCAGCTTGCAAATCTGACAGGTAATTAGAGGCTCCAGTTGATCAGATCAGCTTCTCTCATTCTTCCTACCACTCACACCAGTCTGGGAGCATTCCCCTGCTGCTGTTCGATATCATGCATCCCATATATCAGGCTATACCTGTTCCATCTTTTTCCCATACATCCTTGCTGTCACTTCCACTTTCCACTGACTGTCCCTGGATTGGGAGAGGTAAGAGGCTGGTAGCACAGGGAGGAAGGTCATGGGGTGCCAGCAGAACTGTTGTACCTGCAGCGTGTACGTGGCCTCCAGTGCAAACCAGGAGGCAGTGACTGTGGACCGAGGGCCAGCTTGCTAACAAGGACGTGCTTCGCTGTGGCTGACCAAGCAGCCCAGATGTGCGTACTTTCCAGTTGTTGGCTGCGTAACTATCAGGCATGTACTGGTCTGGCGGCAAACTTCTCTTCCCCGAGCTTAGTCTGACTTCACATACTGATGTACTAGCTACCAGCAAGACAGCTACATCATGCTTTGGGCCATATATTGCTCAACTCTGATTTACGTCAGCACCGTGTCTGAGCAGCATATTTATGTAATCTGCATTAGAACTGGGTGGCTGTTGTCCTCTCTAGTAGCTGGCAGCTGAAAGAATAATGGTTTTGCAGCTGACTTTGCATGTAAAATTTGCTGTCCTTCCTGTCATGGTAGGTGGAAGCCAAAGAGCACACCAGATAACAGGAGGAACTCTGTCACGCTGAACGCTTAAATCATATCAGAACAGTTTTCAGACTCCAGGTCTGCAGGTCAGCATGAAGGTATTAGGTATCTGCAGGCAGGAGGCTTTTTCCCTGGAATGAACACCTGTGAAATATTTGCTGACTTCAGTCATGCAAAATGCCTGATGTGGTGTCAAGTGAGTGCTAATGGGGCAAGCATAGTGATCAATCACGTCATAGCTGCTAGTGTGACAATGTGATCCGCTCTTCTGACGTGGCATTATCACCTTTTTATTAGGCTGCCAACCACAGTATGGACAACTTGCAAATGTTTTACATTCTGACCATGAAGGTGCAGACAAAGATATTTTAACTGTGGGGTTTGTTTGTCTTTAACTGTAATCTGAAGTTTTTGCTTTTTCAAAAATAACCAACATCCAGGCAATTATTCAGTTGCATTACAGCATATTTTCTGTATGTTTATTGTTTTGCAACTATTTTTATATTTTTGCCATAATTCAACCCCTCTTACTCCCCAGTACTTCTCATTAGACCACAACAGCTTCTGTCGAACATTCCTTTAGAGATCAATTTCAGACTCTGGAAATTTCTGATTTTAGTCAAAATTTTTTCAGATACTGTTACTTTTAAATATGCTTTTCCATTTAAAAGTTGGGCTTCTTACATGTTTCTGGATCTTAAAACATACCAGAAGAAAAAACTCTGAATTCTGTCTGGATCTTCTTTGTCTTCTGAAATATCCTACCTTACTGATGTGCATGACAACAATATGAACTGAATTAAGTTCCCATATGGTTGAGTTACCAGAGGTACAATATTGAAATCCCCATGTCTTCCTTATACTTAATTCTGGGTCATCTAGTCAGATCATATAATCATAGAGTAGATGTTTATGCCTTTCACCCTGCCTCTCAGACTCTAACCTTTTGAGGGTTATCCTTGCAGGTAGACTGAGGAGAAAAATCCTTTTTAATATCCATTATTCATTCATTAAACTATGATCCTGAGGTATAAAAGAACCAGTCTAAATTAGATCTTGGAGTACTGTAGTAGCCACTTCTATTCCCAATCTCATAACTCTGTTCAGAGTTAAGGGGACCTACTTGTCTGTAGTCCTTCAAGAGGCACGCAAAATGCTTGTGCCCACAGTTTTAGGAGCTGTGCTATAAAACTTGACCTGAAGTCCTCTGTGCCTCTGTTTCTGTAACTTTCCAACTCTTTGCATAGTGACTGTTGGACCTAGTGGCTATTTTCTTCGTGTGCATTTGTGAAGTGGTATTGAGTTCCTTCCACGACTGGGCTCCGTAGGCAATCAAAATACTTCTAACAAAAGAAAACGTGCAGAAATGTCGAATTCCTGTTTTCCAGTTGCCAGAGTTCCTGCAACCAGGAAGACAAGCGGGGAATATGAAAGTGCTGGCATTTTTTCTTGTGTTTTTATTGAATTGGATACTTAGACGTTTTGAACAAATTCAAAGCCAAATAAATTGCCATCCTTCAGGACTTGCTAAAACCACTTCATAGTTGCAAAAACTCAGCAGTCTTTTAAGATGGAACTGTGAAGCAGGGAACAAGAGCAGCAGTTATTTCAGCCAGCTTTCCTCCCGCTTTTATTTTTGTTTGCCTGGCTCTCATTATTTCTCTTCTTGATAATCACACTTCTGGCAAATGTGATGTTAATATTTTTAATCACCTTATCCATAATACAATTGTTGTATTCAAAATAGACAAAAATTCTCTATTTCCTCTTTTAACTGACAGAGGTTTTAATGCCCTTTCATCACCAGAATAGAAGACTGTAAAATTTTGAGTCTCAAACTGCATGTGTCTGGAAGGTGCTGTCTTCATAAGGAATACCTTTCTAGACAAAAATGTGCTTAGAATTTAATTAAGATGGTAAAATATTGTTTGCAGTTTTCATCGAGCAGACTCAGAAGCTTAATACAATTCACAAAGACTTGTAATGGGGGGTGAAAGGAAGAGGGAGAATAAGCATCCAAGCAAGGATGACTTGGTTTCAACATAACTGTTATAAGTTCTCATTATTTTAAACATGAAAGTGAGTAAAAGCTGATGAGATTTTCCAGCAGAATATTTTTCTATCAAAAAGTGATGATTTGTTTTTTGGAAAAAAACTAAATGACGTCTTAAGACCTTTTTAGAACATAGGCTTAGGTCAAGAAAGGAAGGACAAGAAAGTTTAAAAAAGCACGCAGTTAAATTAAAGCAGTTTCACAGAACATTGCAGTTATCAGAATAAAAGGTTGGGAATGTAACATTGAGCATCCACATCTTTCTTACAGTTTGGTATTTGAGTTGCATCAAAAAGTGAAAATATGCACAGGCATTCCCATGGGGTCTCCCATCTCAGGCAGTGATGTTTCTGAACTGTGCATGGAAAGCAAACCAGAAAATACTAGTGTTTCTGAGCGTGCCAGCAGATGAGCTGCTACAGTCAGTTTGGAGTAGACTGAGATGCTGCTGCCCATTTGCTGTTAGCTACTTGCATTTCACTACTAGAGGTGTTACCTTGGGCTGAAAGTGATTACAACAGGTTTTAGCGCAGTTACTGTGGCTTGATTGACAAGACAGTAAATTCCAGCTGCTGGGGGCTGTATCATCCCAAAGTACTCAGGCTTGACTGCAGGAAGACATTTGACAATGGTATATAACATATAACTATGTCAGGAGTAGTTTAAATAAAGAAAGTTGGATTGTTATGTTGTGTTGGTACCCTGTATTAGCAGAGTGGAGCTTGTAAATATAGTATTTTCTGGTGTGAATCTAAACCCAATGTATTTGTTTCCATTATGGAAAACATTCTAGTATCTCTGGTTCTTTACATTTTTGCTGCATTGAAGCATGGCATGTGGTTGAAAATGGAGAAGGTGTGAGTTGAAGGGTGTAACAGAGGACATAAACGGTTAGAGCAGACAGATGCAAAGTCATAGTTTTGCAAAACACTTTTACTTTGAATTTCGAAGCTTTCTAAAATTCGTTATAATGCTTTATGGTATTTTAACAACTTCCTAATTTAACAAGTGCCTTAAACTTTTTTGCCTCTACTTTCTGAGTTTGAGGATTTCATTGTCTATTTAAATACCTGAAAAAGTACAAGAGGATTTACTGTGAAGTTGTCCTGGTGTAACATTTCCTTCTTTGAAGGTCTGTATGTCACTGCAAGTACTTGTGCTACCCCGGTATGGGTCTTTACTTGCATTTTATAGGCTTGTTGTGCTAGCTTCTTTATGAAGGGTGTTAAAAAATATTTAGACATCTGTTATTGCAGTTTATGTTTTGATTTAAATGGTTTAAATTTTCCACTGATTTTGTAATACAGGTTTAACTTGTTTCTGTTGAATTTAATCTTTTCAGGGTGAAGTTGTGGAGTTCCTTGATGAGCTGTTAGAAGTAGAAGAAAAGAAGGAATCCTGATGAGTGAAATCACCACAACATATTTTACAAAAGTCAAGACTCACCATTGCTCCCTCCTATTGTTTTTTGTCACCTGTAGTTCCAGTTTAGATATACCTCAAAGTTGCCCTCTTAAGGTCCACCTTATGTCACAAGATCCACTCCTGAAAGATCACTTCCATGCTGCACTGACTCTTCCGTGAGCATGGCTTTTCACTGTGCATTTACAGAATTGGTGCTTATGGGTTTTCCTCTTGAGCTCTCTTTCCTTTACACAACCACAACAAAACAGACTATTTGTATTTTCTGGGCTAACACTAAGGCTCCTCATTTCAGTGCTGTTCGACTAAGTTATATCAAGAAAGCTAAATTCCGAAGACCTTTTGTCAGATTATGAACCACAGAAGACATAACAGTTCCTCTAGACTTTCTCAGTTATGTATTGTATTATTTATGTATGTCTTTTTCTGTGATGATGAATAAAGTGATACTGAATCCCAGTCCACCTGAAAGATGTTAAGATACATTTAAATAGCTGAAATAAGATGATTAACAAAGCACAACTAGTGATCTTGTAAAAATTGCTTAAACTATTCCTTAAGCAGTGTTGATCTTTCTCAAAAACGAAATTAAATTCCATGATGTGAAACTGAGGTCACTTAGAACTGAATAATAAATAATTCCTTCTTCCTACCAGTTGTTACTTTTTCTGTTGAAACAACTTGTGGTTCCCGTGTGAGATGGTGCCAAACTTGTAACAATGATGATCGATGTGTTTAGTATTCTCTTTTGTAGAAAACAGTTTGTATGTTTTTTTCAGTCTGATGGGACTATCTGCATAGTTTTCATCCAAAAGTAAGTATAGGTGGAGACTTGAGGCAATTTTAAGTGGAATCATGAAAAATATTTGCATGTGAATTCCTGACATTATCAACTATATGGCAGAGTCCAACACAGAAGTACTTTGAAGGCTCAAAAAATGCCATGTTAGAGATGAGAAGTGAATTGATCCACAAGACTACTGAAGAGCAGAAATCCCATTGACCTCAGATGAGGATTCAGGATTTCATCCTTTGCTTTCCCCTTTTGTTTTTAAGGATCAAGTCCTGCAAGTGATTCTATCCCGCTTACATTAAGGGGACACAAGAGCATTCAGTGCCTTTATGGCTGAACCCTAATGCAGCTGAATGGAAGTGAACTGCAAAACCAAAATCTGGTTTAGGTTTTTAAAAAGGCAAAACATGTTCTACACTATCTTGCTGAGTTGTTGCTGCTATACTACAGAAGTACAGTGTCTACACTATTGAGTGTCTACAGATAATAAGAAGGGGAATCCATAGGATCAGGTTTAAGTGTCCTCCAGCCTGTGACAGAAACGAAACATTGTAAAATGTTAAAGTTGTGTGTGAAAGATGTTTGGAAGATCAGATTGGGTTTTTTAGCTTCTTTAATATAAATCGCAACTAATCTGCCAAAGTCGCTGGGCAAACGGTTTTATTCTCAAAATGAAAATCTATCAAGAGCCTTTTAACTTTAAGAGATTTACCCAGCTCTACTTGTGGTAACGAGACCAGAATCTGGCTTGCTGTATGCCTTGACCGTATAGAGGGTATATCAAATTTCCTTACGCTTTTTGTTCCACACAATATTAGCACTCAATTTATTGTAATTTTATGTAAGAACATAACTTTGTTTTTAAAACTTACCAGCAGTTGATTATAAACCATCACTTACTTCCCCATGAAATACATGTATTCTAATACCCAGCTGGGGTAGCTTCTTTGGTTTGTCCCTAGTTTTCTCTTGCTGGAGGTATGTGTATGCTCTAGGGAGAGGTTACTGCTCTGGAGGCCTCTTTTGTCCTTCTGCTCTCCAACCTGCATAGGACAACTCCAGATTTCTTCCTCAGGAACTCAGCCGTTGATGAGCCATTGATCATATGCCCAAATAACTTCATCTTTGATACTCTAACTTTGGAATCCAGAAGTCCCACCATTAAAGGGCATGGAGCTGGTTGGAGGTGGATGTACCCATCTACATCGCCTTAGTTTTACAACATTTTTAGTTTACTTTTTTCTTATCGCCATTTACCAAACTGAATTAGGAGCTCTGCCAAGCACCGACTGTTGTCTGGCTATTTGTTTCTGCGGTGCCCTAGCTCTGGTGTGCTGTCTGTAGGCACTGCAATGCAAAACCTTAAAGACCTCAAGAGAGGTGCCTCTAATAAGAGGTTCCTGGGCCTGAGGTTTTCCGTAACTATG
This sequence comes from Phaethon lepturus, assembly GCF_000687285.1. Lineage (NCBI taxonomy): Eukaryota > Metazoa > Chordata > Aves > Phaethontiformes > Phaethontidae > Phaethon > Phaethon lepturus. The sequence goes on from NW_010564859.1 coordinate 17,976, forward strand.
CATCTTGTGTGGAAATACCAAGATGTATGCATAAAGCTTCTAATCGCATTTTGCCTGTTTGTGAAGCAAGTAGCATAGATTACCTTAGGTAGGTATGAGGCGACAGAAAATCAGTCCCAGGGTCTCTTTGGTTTGCCACGCAGAATTATTTCTTTCCAGTTGAAGAATTTCTTTCCCTTCTCCTCTCCAGTGCTAATTGCCAGAGATTGCTATGATCTTTTTTAAAGAACAAAGTATGTGGTAAAATATTTTCATCCCACCAGTAAAACATTGAGCACCAGAGTTAACCTGTTTTGTGATTCATTGAACTTCAATGAGTGACACTGCGGACACATTTAGCACCTATGCATCCTAGTTTTTCCTCTTCATCAAACAGTTATGCAACCATTGCAGGTCTCTTGGGTATTATCAGCTTTCTGGTAAGCTTGTGATTCTGTCTTTAAGGTTTCCTTAGCTGATCTTTTTTCATGTTCAGTTATTTCCCCAGCTCTTGATCTTACAGCTAAAATCCCCTGCCATTATGCCTTCTCAGGTGGGGATTTCGTGATTTACTAAGATGTCCATTAGCCATTGATTTATTTTTCTAAAGCCTACATTAAGTCTGATGTCCTTTACCGTTCCATTTAACTTGAGGAGGCAACTGATACTTTTGTGGCCTCCTGAAATGGCATTGTGATCCTTTTTTCATTTTGTTCAAGTGGCTGTGGATTTTTTCTGGCTTTCTTAATTTCTACTACATATGGTCCCAAGCCAGTTCAATCTTAATAAGTACAAGTAGTTCTCAAACCCTTGTTCTTTTCTAATGAGAAATAGCTCCTCTTCCAGTTCTTCAGTATTTATTGTGGCTTTTTTCAGCATTCTCAGGTTCTTTTAACTGATTTTTCTTTTGCTGCTGCTATTGTTAAATGCCAACATCTACATGTGACTGTAATAAATTAGTGTCTTTTCTTCCACTTCTCTGATCCTGCCAGCTCTTCTTGGGAGGCGTGCGGGAATATGATTCTTGTCTCCCTTCTGCCACCCCAAATTCTTGCAGTTGTGAGTTGTCTGCCTCAGATGTTAGCAGCTTTTGCCTAACTCAATGGGATATTTAGACTTTGTCTCCATTTCTTTTTTTGACAAGGCTTACAGAATGATGCTGATGCTCAGGGAAGCGTTGTTTTGTTGAAGACACCATGTTTCTTGTGACTGCCTCGAATGCAGCATTGGTCCTGTGTGTCTGCTGACCTTGGGCTGACCCTGGAGATGAAGTTCATATTGACCTCGGTGGTAGTATTGTTTGTTGTAGAGCCATACAATTAGGCTTTTTAATAATTGCTCACATTTCTAGTAACAAAGCTGGCTATTTGGGTAGCTGCTGTTGGCCTCTGATCCTCCGCTGCTGCCCACTGCAATAATTCTGAGCATGTCATTCAGTCACCACTTTCAGGTGAAGGGTAGATGAAGTCCATCTTCTGGCAGATAGCTAGCACAAGGATCTGTACATAGTGTGGGTCCTGTGCTTCATCTCTTGTTGGGTGGGGTCCTCTGTGATGGGGAACTGCTTAAAAGCTGAAGATTAAACTGAGTCACGAACACTGGCGCACTGAAGTCGGTATTTGGTTATGTGAAAAACATGAGTTCTGGCTGTCAGGACAATCTTTTCTTATGTAAGAACCAAAGCTTGGGCAAGGGAAGAGATTCTCAGGTTGGAAATCAGGGTATCTGACAGACTGTGCTAAGCATATAATATTTTTCAAATTAATACATGCTCTTACTGATAGTTATTCTTCATGTATTACCAGCTTCTTGCTAATTCGTCCTCATAAACAGCAATATTCATTAAAAAAGGAAGAAGGGTGGTAGTGATTTTTCTCCTCGAAATTTAATTCTGTTCCCATATAACAGCATCGCAGGCTCCATACTTCTGTGTCTCAGCAATTCTGATAGCCAATAAAGTCAGCTACGAAAAACAAGTACTTTTAGAATGATCAGTTCTGGCAAATTCAATGGGAATTCAAATGTTCTGCTGGGCCCCTTCATTCATCAGGGCGATTCTGCAAGCAGACCTTCATTACTTCTGTTGACAAAGCATGAGCCAAAAGCAAATTCAAACTGCTCCATTTTCCAGAGCTTTACTGCTTTGGAATGCTAAAATATAAACCCAAAAGTTAGTCGGATGCTGTTCTCAGTTCACCTGGAAAGCCCGTCCGATCAAGGAGGTGCCATTTCTTTATACTTGCCAGGATAAGCTTGAGGTAGAATTAAAGGTGGGTGTCCTCAACACAAGCTATTCCTCTGAGAATCCTATAGCGTGTCCGGCTTTACAAAGCTTTTTCTCAATACGCCATTGCAGTTAATGCCCACTGTGTATCTCCACACCTTTTAGCGAACTGTTGGTCTGTATTGATAACGAAGGCAGACATAGAAAACCTTTCAATTTCTAGACAGTCTTCATGAAAAATGGTTTAAATAGCATGCAGATTTTACAGCTCTGAAAACAGAGTTGTGATTAGACAAAGATTTGTTGGATTATAAAAGTACAAGTGTTTATTATGGCTGGTACTGAGAATAAACAGTTGCCTGCATATGCCAGCTACTATGGAAATATGTTTTTAAGTTCTAATGTGAGCTGTAAACCAAAGCTACTTCAGTTAAAAAAATTCAATACTTAAACTGTGGGGAGAAGTAGTCAGTGCCAGAGAAAACATTCCCATTTAATAATGTTTGAACATAGAGCTGTGATGCAGTTTGTAGCAAGGCAGTGAGAAAAACCCACAACTAATCCTTCATTGCAGCTGTCTGAACTTTTGGTTGTCTGCCATACTTTAAACAGCGACTTCTTTTTTCTGGTGACTCAAGACTTGAATGACCTAGTGTGGAGAGTTTAAGCTATATACAAAAAAGAAGTTAAGTAAGAAATAGCCGAAGTAAGTTGGGTTGCAAACCCAGCAAATCAGGGTTTTGTATCTCAAGTCCTCTTCGGTGCCTAGGAAAAAATATTAAAATAAATAGATACTTATTTATTTATTTATTTTTGGCAAGGAAATATTCAGTGGTTTAGACACCCATGTCTCCTCCCTCCCCTCTTCCTTCTCCTTAGCGTACTGATGATATATGGAAACTAAATTCTGTAGAGAGTTCTGAATTTTTTAAGCTTATAAATGCTAACTTTTTCTGTAGAAAAACTTTCGAAGTTTTCTTTGATTATTTTTAACTTTCTCTTCCCTTTGATGTACCTCATGGGTAGGCCTTTTAAGTGGCACGAAGTAACAGATGTGCTTTTTTCCTGATTAATTCTTTTGCATAGTAATGGAACTTGCTTACTTTCAAGTGGAAATATGGGGGTCAGAGGTGTAACTTTATCTAACTACTAACTTTAAAGAAAAAAATTTGTGCTTTATGACTTTGCCCCATTCTCACTATCACTTAACTGAGAAGGGATGAAACATTTGTGTATTATCCTGAACTAGCTTGAGAAATCTAATAACTATCTAATAATTTCTTGTTATGACTAATTTTTTAAATTGTCAGTCATAGCTACATATTCTGATATTTCACAGCTACATATTATGTCGTATCTTTGCATTACAAATTATTGGATATAAAAAAAACCCATAAATTATTTTCACTGAAGGAAAAAAATCTATGCTGGCTTCAATGCCTGTGGCAACAAATCCCCAACATAACAGCTTTTGAGGTACAGTATGCAATAAGGCCGTACAACGCAATAAACCCTATATTGTCATCTAGCTGGCGAATGAAAGGACAAGCACAAAAATTGAGGAGATTTCAGACTGAGAACTTACTGAATACCTAAAATCCATGATCCCAGTGTTTCTGTACAAAGGGGAGCAAATAACTCTTGGTTGCAAGGGCTTCGACCCTCAAACACTGCCTGTAGCTTTGACGTTACATTCGCCTGACAGCAAATTTATACAGGGCTCTGCCCAGTTGCAGCAGCACATGATCTATATGAAATGGGGGCCCAGCAGTTGTTAATAAAGAAAAGGAGAGGAAAGGGAGATCATATCTCAGTCTTCTGGACATGTTGTAATATGTTGTAATATGTTGTAAAACGTGCCTTCCCTAGAAGAGGATGATACATGACTTTTATCACAGAGCAACAGATCGATCTCTTAATGACTGAATGTCACCATCATAAAATCACCCCCAATATTTCCCCCTTTCCTTTCTCCTTTCCTAATCTCAACCCACAGCTGGCACTTTGAGTTCTTAAGTCCTGTAATAAGTAACTTATCCCCTACTGTATTTTGACCTTATCATCTTCAGATTTTGTATTTACTGTACTATATTTATTGTTCACCACCCCTACTGTCTTTGACTAGCCAAGTTTCACACACAAAAGGACGTCTAAATCAAATGTATCATTCATGGGCTGTTTATGCCCATCTGTTTATTAGTTTTTCCAAACTCCCTGAATCATTCTGGTAAAGTGAAAACCATGAGTACAAACAGATGGTGCTGCAAAAGGGGGTAGATGGTCTTCTGAAGCAGAACTGGGCTGGCAGCCCAAGCTAAGCACTTCTTTGCTGATTTTTTTAGTATCAAAGTGTCTTCTACAAGAATTATCCAAGTAAGTGGCAGACCTATCTTTTCTCCATAAACATGTGGGCAAACTGGATGATTTGCACAAGAACACACGCAAGCGTTTCCTTTCCCTTTTTTGGTAACTTGATTTTTATTTAAATACCTCCAAAGCATTATGTTAATGTACATTTTCTTCTGGTTCATGAATAACAAGTATTTCTAAGTCTCAAATAAAATCCCTGTACAATTTGTGTTTGTAATTATATTTTGAGTCTCATTTTCACATGTTCAGCTCCTGAGCCAAAAAGTATTGACTTTTCATTTTGAATGATGCTACACAGAACCGTAACACATACTTGTACCTTTCAGTTAAACAATATTTTTAATGGATGTTCCTGTGTTTATTTTTCAGCGTATTTCCATGAGATTACAGACGGTATGTTTTCGTTAACAGTCTCCATAAAGTTGCTTAGTGCGAAATCCATTGTTTGTTTTTTTTTTAAATGTTACTGCATAAAAAAATAGTTTACAACAGAAATTCTAGGTTACTTCATAGTCTAGAATGCATTAAAAGCATAAAGTCATGCATATGTCAGAGAACACAATATTTACAAATCTGTACAGTCTCTGTCCTTTATTTACTGCGGCTCTTGCCAGGCAATTAGATTCAACTCTTACCGCTCTGAGGTCAAAATCTCCAAGATAACGTATAGCCGCCGTCTAAAAATCCTTTGTTTTCCTTACCAGCACTGAGGCGATGGCTGTACGTATGACGGGCCCAATTCTGCGCTCCGTTTCGTAAAGTCTACCTCCCGCGGAGTTAGAGACGCTTACCACTGTGACTCAAGGCAGAACATGGTAACGGGTGAACTCCACCCACCACCTTTTCTTACTCCAATATTTTGACGTGTTGAATTACTGGCGTATTTTGGCTAAGGCTGTACAACAGAGTGGCAGATGAATTTATTTCTGACCTGCAGATTATTCCCAGTTGCCAGTCTTTCTCCCGTTCATTCAGAAAGTTAAGGAAGAGTGTTTCATACTGAGCTCGCCAGAACTATGTTAAGGCATTCTGGAAAACATCCTCCCTTCTCTCCCTGTTTATTTTCAAAACTGTTGGAAATGGAACATGCTGTTGGAAGAGCCTCTTTGTTTTCACACCGACACCCAGTCTAAAAGCCAAGTGTTTGCATTTTATCAACTGGATGCAATTTCTCCCTTTCCCAGGTTTGCTTTATCTTTAAAACCACAATAAGCAGCATTCAAAATGGATACCCATTTTGCATAGTCAACGTCCACCCCAGACACCCCTCCAGCTGATGAAAGAGCAGAACGATGAAAATCAGTCCTTCCACAGATTTCCTATGGCAGAAGGATTATACATGGCTTCAGTTGCCGGAGGTACTACTGGCTGCGAATCAAAATTCAGTCTCTTGGTCAGTCGGAATCGTGTTCAGAAAAGCAGCTGACTTTATATAAGGTTCCCCTGGAAAGTGCTTCATCACTGTTGGCTCTGTAGTAAGAGGCCATTCATCATAACACCTGGAATCAAAGGTGCTCTGAGTCCTCTCCTGCTGATGCTCAAGGAAGAACGGCACTTACAGTATTCCCTGAATTCCAGGGAGACATCATAATTTCTATAAAAAGATTAGTATAAGAATAGCACTTCTTCACTAAGGCTAAAAAAACACCTTCCAGAAAAATAGCGTAATCTGTGGCTTGTTAAATTCACAACGTTGAGGAAAAGTACCTTAGTAATCATTGCAATACTATCCATTTAAGCACGGTAGCAAATAGTTTTTCTTTTTAAGACACGTCAGGTAATAATTTGTTACGGTGTTTTATCCTGACCAGCTTGGGCAGGTTCTAAAAAAGGAACAAACACCAAATGTGTGGTTGCTCCAGAAACATCCTTCTCCCCTCCTTCTCTCCTTCTTTCCCTCTTCCTCTGAGAACAGACCAAGAAGGCCTGACCAGCCCTGCCATTACATTATAACCAGGTAACACAGAAATTAATCAATTAATTTATTATTAATAGGAGCAAAATGTAAAAGCGGAACAAATTGTAGCTGTAGTACCAAGCACGCTGTGTCCTGCTGATGTCTCCAAAAGACCCTTGTGATAAAAATGTACAGATTCTTTAGCTCTGGAAGGTTGCATATGCTAAACGGTGATTTCAAAAGGGTGATACCGTTTCTGTCTTCTATGTTCTTTCAGCATTTTTTTTTTTCTGCTTTCTGCACTGCTGGATTTTAGCATCCATGAGTCATGTAATCCTTCTAGCATCAACATGTTTTTCTTCTGATTTCTAGCATCTCTCCCAAAAGACCCCCGGTTAGACTTTCTGCATTTCGATGTGTTGGTGGTGGTAGTGGTGGTAGCAATGATGTCTGGGTTGACATCTTCCATTTAGTTTATAGACAGAATTTTTCTGCTGCCGTTTTTTGAAAAACCACACAGCCAGGACAGCTGCAACCAGTAACAAGCACAGAAGAATCACAATTACTGCTATGATGGCACCTTTACTTGACTTGGGACAATCCTCTCCCTCACATGGCTCGGCAGTGGGGACGGGCTTTTCTCCAAGGCCCTGGGTGAGATTTTCTTGCTTGGCTAATTCCTGGGATGATGTGTCAGTAATGATATCGGGAGCTGGTGCAGTGGTTGCTACTTGTGCTGGGTAGGCAGTTGTTTCTTTTGGTTCTGCATATGGAGTGTGATCCAAGGGGCTGACCATCGTAGAGGTTTCTGACATGGATGTTTTTAAGCTGGCTATGTCAAACAGTGTTGTTGTACTGGGCTCCTGAGTCACAGTTTCCAGAGATGTAGTTGGGTGGTCCCATGGAGCATCATCATAACCTCTGCTTACGCTCAAGTTCTCCAGACCACTCACTGATGTAAGTGGTACCGGTGTCTCTTCAGCCCCCTCATGATCTGTCCTCGTTGTTGCTGCCACAATCTGTGTTAAACCTTCCTCTGGAGCCGGGCTACCATTGCCCGGTTTTCTAACTTCTACGTGATTCGGCTGGTCAGTTGTGAGGACAACATCGTCTTCTGTTCCCATTGAACCATCAATTTTATCCCCCTCTTCATCATCCTCTACCACTTCTTGAGTTACTGGATACCCATCTAACCATGACTCGTCGGTAATGGCAACTGCATCTATCTCTGTCTTTGTATCATTAGTTGTGAGAATGGGTCCAATAGGGAAATCCTCACTGTCATAAAACATTTTGGCACCAGGTTCATCATAGGCTGTCTTCACTCCAATGTGGTTATCACCTTCAGAAAACTGGGCTTTAGTGGAATCATCTGTCTCTTTCTCCGATTCAGGCTCACTGAAAGCCTCTGATGGAAACCAAAACAAGTTTTTTTGGCTTAGGAGTGACACGGGGGACTCAGTTGGTGCCCTGCTTTCTTTTTCAGAAGCATCTGTGTCCTGAGTAACACCTTTGGTACTTCCAGTTCTTCCTTCCTCTGAACTTTTACTGAAGGAAAGCTGTTCTTGCTCCTGCTCGATTTCCTCTTTGCCATTGACACGTTCATTCTCAGCAATAGGTAATGATCTGTCATCAGGAAAATTGTCTTCATAGTCAATGTGTGCCTCGGTTTCATCTAGAAAATTTAAAAAAACAAAACAAAAAAGCCAACATTTAATTTCTCCAGAAAAACACTGGGCTCATTTGCTACAAGAAGCCAAGAAGAAAGGTGCAATGAGGAGTGACTTTCAGACAATCCTTCAATTGTATTGTTTATTGGAAAAGACGATGGTCCACCATAAGCTGGTAGACAATATCAAGTTTAAGAAAAAAATCAGGATAGGTGTCAATGCTGATTGCTAATATCTTACCTTTCCGGATTTAAAAATGTACATAAAGAAATTACTGTCTGCACTTAGAGGGTTTACTTCAATTACTTATTGTTTTCTCAAACCTTTGCTCTCCCTAACATGACTCTTTTTGCCAGACTTGAGGAAACTTTTTCATCGTATTCAAGAAGGAAATGGGTGTGGAGAGGAATGTATAGTAAAAAGTAATCAATTATTATTTGGACTTTTAAAAAAATAAAAGCCTACTAGTTTTGCAGAAACTTCATCCCTTTTGAGACAGCTGATTTTGAAGGATTATATTCAGTACTTGTGTTCAATTTTTTATCATTACAGTACTTTTCTTCAATGACCTTGGTGTTGCAGTGATACAATACTTGGGGCCAGGTGAACTGAATGGTCTTTCTTATTCCCTGACAGCTCTTCAGAGCTGCCTGAGGAAGACCCTCACCCTGACACTGAATTCTGCTCATCTTCATCTGAAGAAAGATGCACCCATGACTGCAAGGATAGAAAACTCTGGCTCCAACACTTAAAACCTAACGCCTGGGTATCAAGATAATACCGTCTGTAATCAATTTTTGGGCTTCCAATTTTAAGAAACTAAATATTACCAAAAAGAAAAGAGAAAAAAAAAAAAAGAAACCAAAACCAAAGCAGCAAAAAAATAACTGAGTGCAACAGAAGGGCATATTCATCACAGATTTTGAGTTTGATTTAGAAATACTCCCCATGCTGCAACAGACCTATCACTCATAGCAAAACAAACTTGACTCAAAGCATGAAAATAAATGTTTGAATTTGAATGAAATAATGCATTTTAATTTATATTTTTTCCACTCTTCTAAAACCTGAAAACTATATAGGGTGGTTGATTTTCAGCTCACAGAAGTTTTACTCCATAGAAAGTTGATGTAATTGCTGAGATTTATGCTGGCATTAAAAGTCCTAGAAAACAGTGCCTTGGGATATGGAAAATAAAACAAACTGAATCATGGTGAGAATTCTTCTTGTTAAGAGAGTGTTTAGTCTTTCGTGAAGACAGTGAAGCAATAGACCTGGCATGACATGGGAAACAAGAAATTAGTAGGAGAAGCTGTATTACAAATCAATGCATTCATAAAGCCTTATCTTTTTTTGCCTTTTTACACTCAACCAACTTTGAATCACATTTTCATCTGGGGCCCACCTCAATTTCCGAATGAGTCACATTCTCCTTGGAGACTGCTTCCCAGACTTCTGGCAGAGCCACATTTGGTCTACTCTTAAGAACGATTAGAAACATTGTCAAACCAGTCTGACCAAAAACACTTAGTGGTGATACAGCTCACACCAGCTTACTTTTTGCCAGAATAGAATGAGTATTAGCAAAAGGTATTTTTCTTGGAATACCGTCTGGGTCTACCATAAACCAAAGCAGTTATGCTGAGGAAACCGAAGTGTGCAACTGCCTGCGGAGAGTTAATACCTCTGTGAAAGCTATCACACTGGAGAAGGGGATGTTCTCTGCAGGTCCTCTTGTCTTCCAGCACGGGTGTAGGGTGAAACCTGTGCATGATACAACAGTGCCAACAATGGACCTCTCACAGGTCCCGGTGTCCTCATCAGCTTGTGTAATCCTCTAGATCCTCTCCATCCTCTCCAAAGCAGGAAAAAACTTCCGTCTGGGGCAAAGATGACTTAACAGACAGGAGAATCCAGTTGTCAGAGTGAAAAGTTTCCTGGTAGGACTCTCACTTTCCTAATTCATCTTAAAATCTTTTCCAACAGTATTTCAGACTTTTGTTAATGACTGGAGGGTACCTCTGAATACCAAAGCATTTTAGCAACATATTTATGAAGCTCTGTGTGTGTAACTGACCATTGCTATGTAACACTTATAAGAGCCATCAAATGCTAGTCTCACGTTGTCCCTTCTCTCACTTTCACTTAAGAATTCTTCTACTCGGCACACTCTTTGCATGGAAACAGTCCCTCAAGCCATTTTGTCCTCTTACCATCCAGCCTCCTGCTCAAAGCTGGTTTCTGGCACGCCTGCTTCGCTGAAGTCCAATGTCTCTCAGGACAGCCTATAGGTGTCTATTTGATATATATGAACTGGAACATCATAATGTGAGAACTCACCATTTACCAACTGTGATGGTAATTGTTTTCTTTTTTGAGACAAATCATCACACCAGTCTGTTTTCACCTGTATGTCTCCTGTACCTCTATTTTGCCATTCATTTACTCTTCAGACTGCAGTAATCCAGCTGAGGATGAATCCTTGATTTTTACGCTGTGGTGTTCTAGTGCATGCACACACATCCATGAACAAAAATTACATTCCTATGTTTGTGGTGTTTCCTCCAGACCTATTCTTTAGTTAGCCATATGCAAGGGCAGCTAGTATTCATCTTATCGACCAGTCTGGATCACTGGTGAATGCTTAACAACTGCAGTAGCATGCTTTTTACAGAACGTGAAGCTCTTCCCCTTTAGTGCCTCTCCTGCCATGTACTTCCAGCCCTTTAGAAGAAAGTCCTTTGGAGACACATCATGAAAGAGCATGTGCTGCTAGGAAAATATGCATCCGCAGTCTATCAGAACATATTAAGTGGTTTTTGAACCATCAATCAAGTCTCCATCAAACCCGCTGTCTTTGGGCCTGATCCTGCATGTATAGAAATGAATTGGTGCTTTCTTAATGCTCCGCTGAGGGAAGAAAAAGCCCATTGTAGTCTAAAGAGAGCCTGAGATTGGGGCTCATTATGCACCGCTCGTCACCGCATAAGGGAGTCTTGTTACTTCTGACAATCAGATTGTGGCCCCAGTTGTAAAGCCGCTATAATTTATTTTCATCATATGCAATCTCTCATATTTGTATAGTTTATAGCAACGACCATCAACAAAACTAAAGTTAGCTTACGGGGTGCCAGAATGAAAGCAAGTATTGAGCTCTCTAACCATCAAAGGAAATAGAGACCCCCTTACTCTAAAGCTTTGATTTATGTGATACTGAATTGACTTACACAGTAATAATACTCTAGTCTTTCTTCTGGGCCTCAGACTTCCAAATGGGGGTTGGACTTAGTGAGTTTGTGTTACGATGACAATATTTTCAGTCAGCTGTGAGCTTGATTTTGCAGGAAAAGTTGCACAACTTCTGCACTTCTTTTTCCTCACCTCCTCAGCACTTTCTTGAGCTTTCCAGTGCCCTGAACTTTAGTGTCAGTACTGAAGAGCACCAAAGTAGATTCAGCTCCACCTCTTATCCAAATAGTTGCAACCTTTATTTATACACATTTTTAAAACAGCTAGCAACTGATTTAAAAGTGGTTGCATCTTCCTTCCTATCCAGGCAGGTCTGGTTTTAAGAATTAATTTTAAGATTTAGTCCAAGACCAAAATCCTTCTATATTTGGTCATTGTTACATATTCCCCCTACCCTCCTCTGGCAGACTCAAGGATCAGTGGGTTTTGATTCACTGTCTGAGGGATTACTGAGGCTGAAATGAACATTTAACAGCAACAGATGCTGAAATGGCATACGACCAAAGATATGAAGCTCAATTAAAAGGTAAAATCCTTTTAATTTAGCCTTATCCTTTCTGGGAAGAATCCAGTCCTAAAGAGCTTTCATCTCCTTCAACTTTTGATCCTAATGTGAAAACAGTGACCAAACATAGAGACAGGCAAAAACAAAGAGCCTGGTTTTCCACACTCTAGGATCAGTTTAATTTTTCTTCTAGATAGCGTATTGGCATCCGAGCTCTATTTTGAGTGTTGCTATTTTGGACAACCATAAAGTGCACTGCATATTTTGTGGATGTATTTTTGGAGTACAGGAAATTGAAACTTGATTCTATGTGGACCATCATCATAAACATTTCTACTGTACAAAAACATTTTTATTCTAAGAATCTCAAAGTAGTTACAGCAAACATTAACAAGGCAGCATCTGTCTTTAAGGGTAGGAAGGAAACCAGCATGTAGACCGATTTGCCTAAGATGAGTCAGATTTGTGAACTACAGCATCTCAAAGAATTATCCATTTGACTTGGATCGGGCACATGAACAGAATTCTCTCAAATCAGTCAGAGTATGCTAGACAGAATTTGTGTTGCCTTTTGTCTTTTGCAACAGCTGCAAGAAGGAGGATGATTTTTATTCTAGCAGAAAGCCTGCTAATATAAATAAATAACCTATCATAATTTTTTAAGCTAATTTGATTTGGCAGAATCCATTCATGCCAGATCGATACTCTGCATTAATCTAATACAACTGCTCAGTGACAGACCTGAAAAGAGAACCAAAGATTGTCACAACAATTGTTTTGACAGGCCGTGAACATATTTTGTTGCTGATTTTATTTGTCTGTCACAACGCTCCCTTTGCACTCTCTCAAAAAAAAAAAAAAAAGCATTCTCAAATAAGATCAAAAGCCAGACCCATTTTGTTTTACTCTCCCCATTAAAAAAATAAAAGAAAAATAATTCAATGGTGCTGGCCAGTCACGCTGACAGACCACATGAATGTGAATCAATAGTATTCTTGAAAGCTCAGAAAGCAATGTTTGAAAATATGAGAATAGTTGAACCGAGCAAAAAGACTGGGAGCTGCAGATGAAGCTTTCAGAGGTGGTCAAAGTCAGCTGAATCCTCCTTACACTGAAATCAGAAGTGTGGTCCTCAGTGTGGAAAAGTTAGACCAGCTCTGAACACACTAGACAAGTATCCAAGTGTTGACACTGGAGAGATTCCTTAGAAGGGCAGAAGATATGACCTCTCCTGCCACAAGCCTACAGTTGGAAAAACCCAAAGCAGCCAAGGGAAAAGGATAAATATATGACATTCTTCTTAGCCAGTTTTAGGGCAGAGATATGACATGATTTCCCAGCCATCTAATCTGCCTTCTCTTTGGGGAAGCAGATTCTCAAGGATGCAGCCTAAGGCAATGCAGCCCTGATCCCCGCGCCGAAATGTTAGTGTCAATGCTTCTGATATTGAACCTATGGTTCATTTGGGGGAAAAAACCAAATGTCATTTAGCAATGGTCACTTTAGTCTCTGTGCCGGCAGGGCAGCCGCAGCATGGCACGTATACGTCTGCTTTTCAGACCTCACTACAATGCCAATCTTCAGGACGTGTTTTGTGAAACAAATGTGTTCTCTCCACAGAAAGAGAAAAAATAATAAACTGCAAAAAACATGGATTTCCCTGTTCTCTGCTTAAGGTTGCTTTGTTGGGTTGAATATCCCTGTGTTTTCAGTTGGAACACAGCATCTTTTCATGATGAGAAATTGCAGGAAACACTAACTATACAAAGCCACTTTTTTTCTTAAAAAGCATCTTGATTAAAAATTACAGTTCATTACCTGGTGTGCGCAATGTACATTAAAGCCATTTGTAATGTACTGTTTTCTTAGTTCCCAACACACTTTACTGTGTCCAGAATCCACTTAATATAACCCCAAAATTATTTTGTTCAGTTATGCCCATAGCCAAGTTTTGCCACATATTTTGGATTATATGTGTATTGATGCGTAATATATTTTTCTCATTTAATTTACGCATTTGCCAACTGTATGGTTGTACACTTACACCCTGGGGGCCAGAATGGACTGTATCTCTTCAAACTGGATCAAAACAGGGAGGAAAGATGATCATAAAGCTACTTCAAAGAACATTTAAACGCTATATTTAGAGGCTGCTACGATGAAAGTTCTTTGACTCCGCATTTGCTCAAGGTGAGCCGCTGGGAACGTAAAGCAGGCCCAACGCCTTCACACAAACAAGAGAAAGAAGCAGTTATCGCTGTTTAGTCTGACACTCTGCTTGGCCAGCTGGGCATTGTAACGTGGCAGTCACCAAGGGGGACAGTCGCACGCAGCTGTAACCTCCCCGAACCTCAGAGAGCTTTATGGAGCTGGGTCGACGTTATCACTCTTTTCATGGATGAGGTAGCGTGAGCAGCAGAGAGTAGCGTCGTGACTTGCCCCTGGTCCCAGAGACAGTGCAAGATATAGGAACAGGCCTCACGCCTTTCAACCCTCTGACCGGAGTTTTCTCCCCGTGGTCCAGTCGTGTAAGAGCATCCGCACCACTTCACATTTCCAGTTGCTCCCGCAGCGAAGATGCCGGAACTGTATCACCTTACCAGCCCCTAAAGATGGCACTTCAATGTTCATTGAAGTGGCCTCACAACCATCTTTCCTCTGCTGTGAGCCAGTTAGGAGAGAAATGGCCCACTCTGCCAGCCGGGATATGAATTTTCCGTTAAGTCCTGACATTAAGCTTCATGATAGGGAAGTTACTCTCTTGCCTCAAAGCACTTAAAAAGCAGTGTGTGTGCTGACTTCTGGAGTACTTAATTAATAATTATTCTCCTCTGTCCTATGACAAAAATATCTGTCAACTGTACATCAGGTTTCTTTTAATTAAATTCCTTTTTTTTTTGCTTTCTTTTTCACTGAATTCTTACTTTTTTAAAAATAGTGAACCCTAGTATCACACATTTCAGTCTTCCTGTAAAGCCTCCTTTCTTAAAGAATTGTGATTAGGAGCACTGAAAATACAATTACTAATTTAACATGTACTGTACTTTCTATCCCAGGTCCTTAAAGTGCTTGAAAAACATTAATCAAAGGAAGCCCCTCAGCTTGAAGTCTACATTTAAATAATTTTAAAAACCATAATCCACAATATTACATCTGCTCCCAAGCTCCAGTGTTGATGTTTGTGATTTTATAGCCACACTTTCCTATTTCTTTTAAAAATATTTTTCTCTCCCCTGCGGCTGTGTGAAAGGCTCAGGCAAAACAGGGGAAATAGTCTATTTATCCAGGGAAAACAGTGAAACACACACAACTTAAATGGCCTGATTCTTTCCCTTCCTTACTTTGGTGTAATACAGTTTTATTTCTATGTGTAATAAAGTTAGCATTTTCACTAACCTCAGTGAAGGAAAAAGAAGTATGAATTTGGTGCAGATTATAGGAGATTCAGAACCACTGGGTTATCAGATGTAAATACTCTTTTTTCCTTCTCTCCCTCCATGCTCCTCCTCTACTCTCTGCAGTATTTCACTTAATCATCTGAACTGCTGTTTGTAAGAAGCTGAAATAGTTCAGAAAGATGTTGGATTTTTGGGGGGGGTTTTTTGTTTTGTTTTGTTTTTTTTATTTCTATACCATTTGGATGGTTTTGAATATCTGGTTCCCTGGTGCACAGACATGACCCATTTCTACTAGGCTCAAGTTTGACCTTTTCTCATGATTATCCACTGCCTGGTGCTATATATTCATAAGTAAAAATAACTCCTTGCATTAAGGAATATAGAGGTTCTGAAATAGATACACTAACTCCAGGCCATATAGATAGCTCAGCTACCCAACAGCTGTCCATTCCTTTGCTTAAAATTTATCTGTTTTGCCAGAAATATCATCTCAAAGGTGTGGTATGTCTCTGAAAAAAATAGTAAGATACTCTGATGACTGTTATTAAGTATTGGAAAAGTGATGAGCTTTATGCATTGAGCAGGGTAACATGAGAAAGCGAATGAGAAAGCAGAATTTGGATTGCATCCACATCTGAACTCATGGTACTATTTAGCTTACATTTAAACAAGGGGAAAGTTAAAAGTTTGTTGCAGAATTTAACTACCATACCAAGATGGATTTTCTTGACTGTTTAAATTAAGGAAATGTCATTATTATAATTTCCCAGAGCTTTTACATTTTGTTTTTGTTTTTTTTAAATAAAAGCCTGATTCCTTGAGTCAAGTTATTTGGTAAGAAAATCCACTTTCATTCCTTTTAATGGAGTAAATATCTGGGTAACTACTGTTGTGTTTGTAGACAAAAGTCCTGAAAGCATGGTACAACATAAAAACTGTATGCTTTTTTATTGGGACAAATTAAAAAATAATACAAAATTTTTAAAAATTTCCTTCTCACTGCTTAGCTCTAACCCAAACTGTATTTCTGCCACTCTGTCACAGACTTCTTCTGTGGCATGGGCATCTCTCTTCACTTATGTAGGTCTTTAATTTTCCTAACCTACCCAAAGGAAGCGGCATTTATCATATATGTAAGGCCAGAAGTTCAAAAGTGCTAAAGCAACTAGTAGGAAGGGGCTAGTAAAAGCTCGGATCAGCCAGACTAGCTTCTTACAAGCCAGTGGACAAAGTCTGGAGCTTAAAAGATGGACAGCTATTGTATTACCTATTTTGCATCCCAAATAAAAATCCAAGAACACCTAAAGGATAGCCAGCTCAAGTCAACCTCGAAAATACAAGAAAGTGGGGGGAGTTGCGTATGGTCTGTTGTGCCCTTCAGAGGTATTGAGCCCTGTCTCCATGGGGCCACAGTACCTCCATGGCATCTTGTCTTTCCTGTAAGGAGGACGCTATCTCGGGGGCCTCAGCGTGGAGCATCACACGAAGATGTAAGGCTGGTGACCAGGTGACAAAGCCATGCACAGCGTCAGCACGTCTATGGCGATGAAAGATGTTATTTGCGTGCAGGCCATGCTTAGTGCATGCCTACAAAAAGACACCAGCTTTTCTCTGTACTTGCTCTAGGTTCCCAAAGGTGTGAGCAAACACCAAATTTTCATTTCAGTAGCCTGCTCTGTAGCAGCTCTGTGGCTTCATGTAAAAATAAACATAGCAGAAGACACACAAAACCTGCATTGTGTGCTGTATCTGGTAAACAATGTCTTTGGCTCACTAACGTTGCCTGGGCACGGCTTTTGACCTACTCTGAAAAAAATACCTCTGATATTTCTTGTAACATCCGTAGCAATCCCTTTCCTTGAGTAAACAAAGCAAGTACATTGAAAAGTTACAAACCTCATTCATGAGTTTTGTATGAGCACATACAAAATTACGAACAGCTGACTTCCAGAGAGACATTGATTCTGACATTAAATATGCAGGTGAAGAATCTTCCCAAAGGTTATTTTCCAGTAGTTAAAAATTATGTTCAGTACTGAAGAAAAAGGCTATTGTGGGAAAAAGAAGGAAGACTGTGGACCGGACGGCAGGAGCTGACTGATAATCCCGGGATAAGTCACAGTGAATCCCTGAAATGGGGTCAGCGCAAAAGGAAAAAATAAATATGGCATGAAAAAATCCCAATTTTTTATCTCGAATGGCTCCTGCTACTCAGAAAGAAACTTTATGCTCATATAAGTATGAATAAATTATCCTCACCAGTGGTTTACAGGAGATGTCTACCAAAAGGCCTGTTGGTCCCACTAAGACATTGATGCTCCAGTCACCGGGACCTTCACTGGGACGGCACGTGCCCCGGAGGCTCTCCTGTAAGCCTCAGACTACCTCGGTTGGGCCGAGGGGAGGCTGCGACCTCCCGGAAGGATGCTGCGTGAGCTGGGTGAGCTTACCTTTGACACAGGCCTGAACCTGCCCGTACCACTCCCCGCAGCTGTCGCAGAGCAGCGTGAACGCCGTCTCCTTGTTGCCCATGACGTACCCCTGGGCGCAAACGTACAGCAGCTCATCCCCCATTTCAAAGCCAGTGTGGCCATGCAGGATGGTGTGGGGGAAGGACGGTGGGTCCCCACAGGGCTTGTCTGAAAGGAAAAAAGAAATGAGGTTGTAGAGACCTTGCCGTAGTCTTTGAAGGCAGCGCTAACAGCGGTGCTAAAGGAGTTACCCCGAGGACAAGCTTACACCCATCCGCCGAACTCATACACCTCATCTGATCCATGCCCTTATCCTCCTTCACAACTGTTTTCAGCTGTAATTGGGAAGGTATATATCGGGTATAACTGTGACATGATAACCCTGATGTTACTGATGAGTAACAGGGATGCACCTAGAGGGGTTTTGTTTCCAACAAATCAGCCCAGGACGTCAAGCTACAGTTGTCTTCTCTGCCTGCTTCAGCAAAGGCTAACAAAGGCTTGGGACTGGAAAGCAAAAGCTTGAACACAGTCATTTTTCCAAACTGCAGAAAAGCTTGTGAAATGGTTTAAGACCGGCACTTTAATGTCTACTACACTGTAGCAAGCAGAGGATGAACGGTGACCCAGTCCGCGTTCACAGAAAGAAAAGGTCTAGGTGAACACCGGTCATTTTTCAGACTATCTCTATCCTTCTAGTCTTTCTCAAAATCACAAGTTTCTTCCCAGATACTCAACTTCTCCCTATTTTAGGTTAGAGACACCCCAAAATAAATGGTAACTCATGCTCTTCAACCTAACAACACCCAAGGGTGACATAACTCTGCTCTCTGTGAGAATCTGAAGAGCTAAATTTATCAGGATATAAAATCTAACAAGATGTTTGATAATATTTGCGCTGACAGCACTAAAAACCAGGAAGCAAAAATTACTATAAACAATAACAAAACCAATTTGAGTTTTTTGTTGCATGAAAGAAGTGCAGAGAGGAGGCAGACAGACAACCGCCAACACCAGCGTAAACTGAACTGTAATTCTCTTTTTCAGGTTTGAACCATCTTGGTTATTGTTAACAAGATGGGTCAAGATCTTCTAGAGAACTTCTAGGCATTGCGGTTTCTCATCTCTCTAAGGTCTTCCTCTCTCAGAAGTGCACTTCAAGAGGGGTTTGCCATGTCCCCTTTTCCTCCAGATTTCTTACAATCCCTTTTGGAATAGACATCTCTTGGTTACAGAAAAATGAAACAAACGAACAAAAACCATATAATGTAAGAACAAGATTTTACCAAGAAACTCGATAGTTAAAGTGTTCAGTGTTGGTACAGATAAACACTTCTATATTCTTTCTTAAATCTGGGATTTTTCCCAGTAGTTCTAGAGCCCTTATTGACTGTAGAAGAAAAAACAACTGTTACACTTGCCAGGGTAACTGAAGATTCAGAACCTGCTTTTGTCCTGATACAGAACAACCAAAAATGAAAAGGCTAATAGGTAATAGCTCAGGAGTTCTGGTAATTGTATGGGAGAAGGGAAACTTAGAATCAGTGTTCTAGTATTGACTTCTCCTGTTGAAACCGTTTGCTTTGATACAAGAAACTAATTTCTTAATTGGCTAAGCAAAGATTGTGTTCCTTGGAAAGACTTCTGTTTGGAAGCTGAAAAAGCGACCTCCAAGGCTGTGCTCCTAAACATAGAGAAGGAGAAACACCTTCAGAGAGCATCCTTGCTCCTTTGCTAGAGCCGGCTTTTAGGGCAGCAACAGCACGAGCTCTTATAAACACCATTTCCACTGACACCGGTTCACATCCAGAGTTTTGAATGGGCAGACAGAAAAGAAAAGTTTCTGTTTGGACAGAAAAGAAGCTTTTTTCAGTCTACTTTCTGTAAAAGACCAGGCTTTCCTGCTTTTGCCCCAGGGACGTTCTGCAAGATCCCCGTGAGCGCCGGAGTCCTGGTGCAGTTTTTCCCATCATCTATCCGCTTCTGACCCAGGCACAGGTGAATACATGCTTATTTAGAAACACGAAGTATTTATGTTGCCAGTTGTTTACCTCGTAGTGAAATGAACATCCTCTGATAAACATCCATGCCCTGTGAAGGTTCTTTTGGATCAGGATTTTAGAAATTGTCTGATAAACCTGGCTAACCACTTCTCAACCGGGTGTGTTGAAAAACATCTGCCGCTAATTTAAGCAACACGCTACAGAAGTCAAAGCTTTGAAGTCTATTCTCCATACTGTACACATACATATATACTGTCTAACACCTTCAGAAGTTAGTGGGAGTTATGCACACACACACCAACAGAAAAAACAAGCTCCTGAGGCTGCACAAAGCTCAGTTTATGTGAAGTCTTATGGAGGCTTGGCATCCGAGGAAGTGAGCAGCAGTTAGCAGCTAATGCCTTTCCTGTGAACTGGTCGGATGAATAGAGATTGATGTGGATGAAAGGAATAAAAAAAATATTTTATTGCCTCATAGGAAGGCTACAGACCCCTGTATTTAATGTACTTTATTTATGTAGCTATTTCCATCGGTACAAATGGGAGCTGTGTATCTGCTCTGAGGGAAGTATTGATCCCAAGGCTGTAAGGGACAATTATATGTCAGTGGGTATTCTTATCTACAAAGCCTTGCTTCTTAACCCTGTGGCCAGAGGAAGCAGAAAAGTAACACTTACATTAGTTAAATGCATTTACCTTATAGCAAACATATTCAAATAGCACATTATAACCTTCCAGGAAAGAAATTAAGATGAAGGGAGCTTTACTGCAAAATTTGGCAACAAAGGTGGTAACAGAGACTAATGACATCCTGAAAGAGATCTGGCTGATGTGTGAATAGAAAGAAAGCAGAGATTTTAAAGATGTTCGTGGATGAACACTGTATGGGGAACTTTTGACTCTCTCATATCAGACTTTTCTAAGGACATGTCTGCTGCAAAGCTTATTGAGTGACAGCATGGACAAGACGAAGTTGAAAGCTGATACCCTGCAAAGACGTACTCGAGTTTCTACATCCATTTTGCTGCTGTCCTCTCCAGTGTAAGATGAACAGGAATTTTCCGGGTTGCAGCATCTTACGGCTCCTCGTCTTGCTGCAGTCTCAGTTGCTATGACAATTCCTGCTCAGCCTTTTGCCAAACCTGATCTTTCTGGTACGTGTGCAGAAGTGGCGCTGGCACAGCAGCTCATCGAACTGAGCCACTTCTGGGGATACACTTCATGTTTTTGTCTACAGCCTTTGTACCAGGAGCTGGCAAAGCATGGGCTTGTTTGGAACAACAGCCTGTGCTCAGTGCTGGCATTCAGGCCATTTTCTTGCTGGAAGAGAGGAGGCAGATCTGGGCCATGAAGCGTGACAGAGGGTGTGTTGGCAGCAGCTTGTCCTGCAGAGGAACAGTACTGCTCTTTGTTAAGGCGACCACAGGGGTTGCCTGGAGTGGTGACGCTGGTAGATGAGGACTGGGCTCCTCCAGCGCTGAACTCTCCATCTGGAGCACTGCTTTTCCCCTCATCTATCCTCCCGCAAACCAGCATATTGTCTTAGCACTTGCTAAAAAAATGAGCCCAGTGCATGCTTCCCAGTAGAAGAGTAGTAGTTCTACCTCAGTAGAAGAGCCTGATGTGTTTGATACCCAGACCCCATCCTGCAGATCCCATGCTCTGCCTGCTTCTGTGCCAGATCACAGCTCAAACCTGGAAACTTGGAATCTGGTTCTGGACATCGTGACCCTTCCTGAGTTTGCCGCATATTGACAGTGAGGTCAAGCACCTAACAGGGCTCCGTACATTGATAGCTGACCTCCAGTAAGCAAGGATGGATTGGGTTAGACAGCGAGACAGCACAGCACAGGTATAAGGCAGTGTTGAAGTACACAGAAGATCCTCATGTCAGCAGTAATTTGGCATAGACTGTCTACTGGAGCGAAAATCACCAGCACAGTCAACAAAGAACTCAATCTGCATGGGTAGAAACCAGGATAGAGTCAACATCTAACAACTGAATGGGAATAAGTGGCACAGCAAAGATATAAGAGTTGAGCATAGACATGTCAGGGCTAGTGATGACTCTGGTTACAGACCCCTTAGGGGGGGGGTCAATAGCTACTTTTTACAAGGGACTGAAGACAGTTCTTGTTATTTGATTTAGTACATTTGGTGGTGATAGGCTGTTAGGAATTACAGACCCTCTGAAGAGTAACTTTAACTCCAAACTATGTATGGAAAGGAGTTTGTGACAGATGATTTTTGGCAAAGAGTCAACACAAGTCACTTTAAGAGCACAGCACCCCTTCTCCCCAATCCAGATACCTGGAGAAGCATCTTCTTGATTTAAACTACAAGCATCCCATCAGTTTGTAAAGATTTTTTTGAGATGTCTTGATAAAATACTGTCTACAGAAAGGACACCCTAAGATCACCACAAAAAAACCCATCAACGTGAAAAAGATGCAGACATCAGCTTCCATGCCACCTGGCAGAACTGGGAATCTACGGAAATCTGACTATCTACAATTGCTGTGTACCGTGCTCTGAAAGCTGACATGAAACATCCTCTTTGATGTAAAACATCCCCTGTTACAACCACCCAATTCAGCAGAGTTTTTCCAGAGAGACCACTGGAATTTATAGGATGTCATCTCGTCATTAAGGAATTGGAAAACACAACTATCAATGCTCAGCCCTGTGAAAGATGAGTGTGGATGTTTGTTTTTCTTCTTGATTGCTAAGACACTAAAGTATATGGAATTTTTCTTTTTTAGATAAAAATACTGAATACAAATAGGGTACAAAGAACCAAAACTCAATCATAGCCAATATAAATGCTGCTTGTAAGCTACTGATGTTAGGATGCCAGTATCTCTTTCATCAGATAGGGATTGTAAGCATTTATTAGTTTAAATGACATCACCAGGTAGCTGGAAATTCACTGTCAGCTACGTGCAAAGCTCTGGAAAAGAAAGCCATAGCAAGGAAAAAATGAAAAACTTCATACCCACAGCAAAGCATGACAAATACAAAGAAATGGTTCAAATATTACGTTAACCAAATTGCAGTTTGGTTGCTCTTGTAAAGTACATTTAATATATTCGCTGTAAAGAACACACTAATTTCTTTTTTTCTTGCTACTGAAAAAGGCAAACTGAAATATGTACATAAGCCATCAGGCTTTGATGGGTATTTGGAGTCAGCAGTCATATTTAACAAAGTTTGATTTGCATTTATGCTGTACGCTACTACACGTTGCTGCCTGTTTAGTTTTTCTATGGTGGCAGCAAATCAAAGCCTTATAGAATAGAGATCTTACTTGTTGCCTGTAAATATCAGTGGGTCACCAAAAGAAAGAACCAGTAAAACTTAGGAGCTATTAACAAAGAGATCTGCCCTTTGATGCATTTAAAAAAAATAGAAGAAAGGGAACTGAGAGGATTATAGACATATGAAATTAAATGGTATGTGGTCGTACAAAACAATAAAACGGATAGGAAAAATTCCAGCTTTTTGTTTTACTTGCTTTATCTCCTTTATACTTTGAGGCATTTTCTTATAAGCTTTGACAGAGAATAAATACACACTCTGTGGGACAGATCTGACTTAGGTGTGATACATCTTTTTCAGAATAGGCAGAATCTAATACATTTTTAGGCAATTTTTGGCACTTGGAGCTAAGAGAGAAACTTTCTGATCTCAGTAGATCCTGAGCTGGTACAGAGTTGTCTTCCTGACTCTAATGGCTGCATAAGACATTTGTTTAGGAGAAACTGAGAAGAGACATTTCTCTGTACTGTGAAAACTCCAGCTATACTCACAGCACTCATCAAACACTACAGCTACATCTTTCCCTGACAGACATAACTCTTAGTACCAATCCCCTGTAAAACATAACTCTTTGATACCTGGATTGCTGTGATTCTTCTGTGTGTACAGAACAAAATCCATTTCGGAAGCACCAAAAAAAAAAAAAAAAAGAAAAAAGGCATCTGTCTCTTCAGGATTTGTATTTGTAAAAGCCTGATCCTGTAAGCACACCCAGAGCATCTGACCACTGCCCCAGCGGTTGAGGCATGCTGAGGTGTGTGCTTAAGCAATTCAGCTGAACTCACTCACGTGCTAAGTGTTAATTGAGTAAAAATGAATTAGAAATCAAGGCCTAAGAAAGGAATTTTGTGATGTAACAGAAGTTTGATGGTGGTTCAAGATGCCCTTTGCACAACCCTAAGAACTGAAAATAGAGTTGTGAAGAGTTACTATGATCGACTCAGTTTCTGAAGAAGAGAAGGCTGATGTGGCTGTTCCCTCTGTCCGTCCTCAACCCGCCAGTCTGTCTCAGCCTTTGGCCAATCTCAGCCAAGTCTGACAAAGATGGAAAGCTGCTGAGTGTCTGCTCATGGCAAGATGAGTTTAAAAGAGGAAAGAGCCAAAGCCAGGCGTCTTTTCCATTGGGAAGGGCAGAGGTAGGACTCAGCCTTTGCCTGTTCCCACAAGTGGTGCTGGCCAGACAATTGGCATTGCATATGGACGGACAAACCAGCATATTCATACCTCTAAGGCAGCCACAGCAGATGCGGACCCCTGCCCAACCAGCCATGCCTGGACCTGGCAAGGAACTGAAGAGTGCCTTGAAGGTGGGGAGATGATGGGAAGAGAGTAAGGTTAAGAAATACTGGGGAAAGAACCAGATTAATTTTATATGGGACTGCAGATTATTGGTCGGATGGATATGGAAGAAATAAAAGGGCTTGTGGTTATTGTGTATGGGGACATAGGTCTCACGTAAGAAACCTGGGTTTTATCACTTTCAGCAGGGAAAAACAATTTGCTTTTTGTACTTGATTTCAATACATAGGTCTTAATACTAGTGTATTACTGTATTATAATTGAAATTGAATCAGTTAAAAGCAATGTCCACTTTTCAAAAAGAAGAAAAAACCACTCGGGAGGCTTCAAGTAAGAAACAATTCATTAATCATAACTCAGATGTGCAGTTATTAGCCACATGGACAAAACAGCAGAACAGATATGCTATGTCTAAGGCTTGTGGTGCAGGGTTTGCTGTTGCTGCTTCTTACTTCCCAAAATGGAAAGTGGCATCCCTGAGGTGGAGGACGTTCCTTCATCAGTTAACTGCTTTGTGCTGGCTTGTGGGTTACACTTGCATGTTAAGGCTATTTCCTTTCTGGACTTTGCGTTTTTCATACCAATGACAGACTAGGCTCGGCCACACAACTTCGCTTAAGCCTTTCTATTCAAACACCAACTCTGCATCCAAAATTTTTTATACATTCAAAGAAGAGGGGACCTTATTGTCATGCAGAATTGTTTCTGTGTGTAAGGACTATCTGGTGAGCGCATTGGCATGACCATCCCATTCTGTCATCAGGAAACTCCCTGACTTGTACAAAACAAGTTGTTCGTAAATTGCCTCTTCTTCGCAAATGATCCGAATTTTCCCCTGAGTTTTAACCACGCAGTTTCGGAGTCCTCTGTGGCACTCTTCTCCAAGAAGCAATGTCAGATGATGTTCTCTTCACCAGCTCCCCTGTACCATGAGCGGTAACCAAACGCAACGGGCAAACACGGTTCCTTCCCCGAGATCCAGCATCTACGTGTAAGCTCAGACGCAGCAGGTGGAGACAGACAGGGGAGCACAAGGGCACAATGGAACAATGGTGGCCAGAGCAGTGATTTCAGCCTGCCACAGCTGTCCCACCCACCGCAAGGTTTTTCTCTCGGGGGGATGATGACAAAAGGGAGATTTGAAGGAAGACAATGAGAGACTTTTGCAGATGTTTACAGGGAGCTGCTCATATATGTGAGGAGCAGCATGGAAGAAAGCACAAAGGTGCTTGTGTGACAACATTAGCAACTGGGTGACGGAGCTGGCATCGCTCATAGCAGCACGGAGCCTGGAGTTGATTTCACAAGGGTTACTTGAGAGGACAGTCAGTCAGATGCTGCAATTTTTGAATGACGGGGTGCGCATCAAATATGCCTCACCTCTGCCACATTTCACTTCAACCGTATTTTCATTCCCACTGCTGCCACTGACTATCAAAATGCCCCCCCTGTGTTGTGAACTTATTTTTTCCTCAGTAAATGGCATTTGCTTGCCCCTGCTTTTCTTGGAAATGAGCTGCAAAACTTCACTGTGGACATCAACAATCTTTTTCAGGGGTTCCCAAACCTCTTTACACAATCCTGCCTGTCAGTAACCATTTACTTTTTGCCTTCAGAATCCATCTTCACTTGTGCGTTCTGGCATTTGAATATCAGAAAGTTTAAGTATCGACTTAAATTGGAAATAATTTGTTTTTCAGAATCATCCATGATATATCAGAGTCCCGAGGAGGCTGGTCTACACTTGCTAACAAAAAAACCCCAAACCAAAACAAAAATAAAATGAGGGCAATTAAGTCATTTGCATACAAATACTGTGTACTGATAGATACGGGGCAGTGTGGTTTTGTGGTTGGAAGCCAGCTTTCTGAGTTACTTTCAGTGCTGAGTATGGGAGATGCTTCAGGCATCTCAGTTATATTGGTGCCAGATATATTCTTTTCCATAAAGTATGTTCTGTGAACACCAAAATGGGTTCTTCCAGATCAGTAGTGCTGTTTGAACTTGCTAAGCTGCAGCAAAGACAAAATATAATGCAGTTTATTTCCTGCAACCAATGTCTTTGCAGCAGTTGGCTCACTTAGCAGGTGATTACCATAAAGATTTATTCCTTAACATTCCCTCTTTGCCTCTCAGCAGTAGAAAAATTGAAGGCAAAACTTTTAACGTTGCAAGACAGCAATGACTGTGCATTATTTCAATAGTATATCAGTGCTGACCTTCATCCTTTACACAAAAAGCATCATATTGGTCATTCACAAAGGGATGGGTTTCAATTTTAACATCAATGGCTTTCACGCTCTGCTGTTTGCTGCCCGTCTTTCTGCATATAATTGTCCTAAAATAAAGAAGAAGAAAAAAAATAATCAGAAATCTTCTGGAGTTTTACACGCAGGTGAAATTTGGAGATCTTTTATCACAGTAGTCAGGCTTTAGCCTCAGCTTAACTGTTTAAGAGTTGGCACATAAGGCATTAGTGTGGGAAGTTCTATGAAAAAAGCCGAGGGAGAATTAGAAGTAATTAAAATAAATGTTTGCTGTAGATCAGTTCAAGGCATAGGAAGCAATAAAGGATGTTTATCTTATTATATTCTGTAAAACTTCTAAACATCAGACCAAGTCCCAGAGTACTTAAGGCCATATACTGCACTCTCATTCCAGCAATACAGATTCCCACCAATAGCACCTGGATAAAAATGAATAGAAAACTCAAGACTTGTTCTGAAAGATTATAAATCATTTGAAATTTACATTAAAAGACCATTAAGGTTGTGTATTTAACTGCTCAAATGCTAACACAGGCAAACTCAGAAAATTCATATTGAATTCTTGGAAGAAAAACTGCTATCTTTTTTTTTAACAGTAGTTCCACACCTTTGTGTAAACTCCATTTCTTCTGGTTTGGTACTCAGCAGTACCTAATCCATCCTGTTGCCCTTCATAGGCTTGAACAAAGGTAATAAATCTATATTTGGTTTTACAATTCTGTAAATGCTGAACATGAAGGAAGAGATTACTAATTATGTCTTCTCTCAGCTGTACTGGCTGCTTAAAACTAACAAATAGAAGACAGTTTGTTGTAGAAAACACTGGTTTTACTGTTACACTGAAGGTTACAAAGGCTGGGAGAGTGAATTCAGCCCAAATTTTTGCAGCTGGATGTTAATGGTATGGGGTTTATTTTTTGTGGACAGTAGGTTTGTAGAAGTGTTGCACGATCAGTTATCCTAGTGAAAGCCAGACAAAAATGCTTTCCATAGAGGAATCCTTCCAGTGGAGGAAATTTATCATTTTGTTTTGTGCAATGGTTGAAATAATTTTGCCATCAGTCCCACACTCAATTTGAAGAATAAAGCAAATGTTGACTAACTTCCCATTCACTGAGCGTGGAGAAGATCCAGTGGAAACCCAGTATTTGATCATGCACTTAAATACTATATAACAATTGATTTACACAAGTGGGCTGAATTATGATTGTACAGACCATCTTCATTTTGGCATGTGTTAGGTTTTGAGCATTTCAATATGCAACTTAAATGTTCTTTTAATGTAAGCACAAAAGCAACATGAAGCAAGCCATACGGTGGTGGTCACGTATGTGACCATATGTACCAGAATGGTTCCTACCATACTTCTGCTCTGGAAAAAGACATGATGTCACCCCCAGCTGAAGGCCCCTTTATGATTTCAAATCAAATATGTTTCTTTTGTAAGGAAAGCACCCCTTGATATCTGGGGGGAGGTCTCTTGCAGGGCAATATTGTCCATACAGTTTTAAAATCAAGTTCTCTTAGAATTTGATGCATTTGAAGTCTGAGTCCTCTAAGTCATTAATCAGGCACCTAGACAAAAGTGACTTGATCTGCCAAAGTGAGTTCAGATGACTGGGAGGATCAGGCCATTGATTAGAAATATTTTGTACGTATTCACGTATTGTTCCACTAGGTCTTACAAGGCCTAAGTGAATGAAACAGTTATGCCTTCCTTCAAAAAGTGACTTACCAACCTTAATTTTTCCAACAATTACTCAACTCACTTAGGTACCCAGATCAGTTATGCCTTGCAATGCTAAGTAGAAAGATACTGACATGTCTTTAAAAATTTGTGCCTTTGTCTGTAATTGTGTACTTAAGACTTCAGCCTCTCTTTTAAAAAAAGACAGTTTTGAATATTGTTGCCATCATAAAACTCTGGTCTCTGAAAATCAGGCCACATTTTTTCTATGCTCAATCAAGGAACAAAATTCCTGATACTTGGAAGCCACTTTTGAAAATCTTATCTTGAATTTTCTGATTTCTAATTCCAATTTCTAGACAGTATATTTTGCTTCTGTCCAAGGCACTGTAATTTCTTTATAATTTCTTCAGTAGGCTAAAAAGTTAACTGTGGGTGACACATCCTTGGTATATTCAGATCATGTCCCAAACAGGATACCTGGCTCAAATGTAAGATTGTGTATTTGAAGAGCAAGTTTTTCTTACTTTTTTTCCAAGTATTGTACAATGAATTACAAGTTTGTAGTTGATCGTGTGGATGGGGCACTCCAGCACATGGTTTAGTGGGCATGGTGGTTTTGGATTGATGGTTGGACTTGATGATCTTAAAGGTCTTTTCCAGCCTTAATGATTCTGTGATTCTGTGTGATCCTGTGATAGAATATATTGACTGAAGATGTCTCTGCTCATTGCAGGGGGATTGGGCTAGATGACCTTTAAAGATCCCTTCCAACTCAAACTATTCTATGATTCTATGACGATTGATTTATTTATTTTAAGAGCATTTCTTAGCTGCTATCCAATGAGACCAAACTTACAAAAGTGTATCTTGCATATAGTTTTAACATTATACATAAAGAAAGGCCTTAAATGACATGATTTTTAAATGTATTACTAAACTTTTTTCCCACATGAAGTTTAAAAACTGCTCTCCTGTCTATTTCTTTTTTTCCTACAACAGCCTAGACCTTGGTTAATCTTCTACTTAGGACTTAATTTGGAATTTTGTCAATTGTTACGATTAAAACTGCAAACATTCTAGTGTAATTCTTCTGAGATGAAAGAAATTATGTCTTGTACACATACAAAAAATAGAAGGGGAAAAAAACCCTATTTGATCTCTCCCATTCCTCTTTCTCTGTCAGTAGTTTCCGACCACGAGCTCAACCCTGCAAGCTTTAAGCATCTTCAGCAAGCTGTTATTACTGCTGCTGAAGGGAGCTTCAAGAGTGCTCAGCATTTCTCAGTAGTGGGTCTGACGACCAGACCTGCAATGCCTTTTGCGTAGCAATAGTCTCTCTGCAATTCATAGGACTCCAGGTATGACTAAAAATATAGAATAATAGTCTCTTTTCTCTGAGTTCTTGAGGGTGGATATATGTTTCCTGAAATCCTAAAATGCTGGGTTTTAATCTATAATTATTAGATTAAATACATAGGTATTTATCTTTGTTCTTTTGTGACTTTTGTCTCAGTTCTAAAAGGTAGGTTTTGATGCTTTTAAGTTTGTTGTGTTTTTCATCTGAGGACTGAAAAATGGCTATCAATTCAAAATTCAAGATATTTTAAAATTTCTTCAGCAGCAGCATCGCCACGCTGAAATAAGGAACAAAAAATCATACATTTTTCCTACTCTTTCCAGCACCCTGCTGCGAGGTTGTGGAAATGTGTTGCCTAGTTCATTTCTTTACTATTTTGAATTGTTGTACTGGGGCATGCATCATGGTTGAGAGAATGCCACAAACATACTTTTTTAGGGATACATCCACCTACCCAACCATTTAGAAGAATGTAGTTATTCAGGGAACTTTAATTCTATTTTCTATCTACTTTCATGTAATTATTGAACTTAAGCAGACTTGCTCATTACTCGTCTTAGCATACGTTGTAATATGATGCTTAGAGCAGTGTACTGCATGATTTTGTACCTTGTATTTAAGAAACTGATGCCATTTTATTTTTCCTTCTATGGAGTTATCTCTCATGAAAATAGACATGCTCAGAAGAAACATACTGAGTTCAGATTGCAAATCATCCGTAATAATCCTTTATATTTAATACACATCTCCTTGAAACATCCATGCGTCCTTGAAAATTACTCTTACATGGCCATGAACAGATAATCACAGCATAAAAATCAATTACACATACTATTGCTACAGACTGTGTAAGTATCATATACTATCAGTAAGCTAAAAATATAGTTGGGAAAGGAGGGGTTTTAGTGGTGTTGACAACAGCCCCTGCTCTCTGATGGAAAGTGGGAGGGTGCCTGATGGTGTCTCCTGTGGTTTCTTGACAAGGGAAGACAAAAACTGCTGAGAATCTTCTCAGTCCACTGCTACCCAGCCTAGAAGAACAACATGCTTCATGATGCCTCTTCTCCTCTCATGTGAGAAAACAAGAGACCACAAAGACTCTGTACTATGTTGAGACTCAGCTTAATTTCTGCTGTACAATACGCTTGATTCAACTAAGAACAATTAACAGTCCTTCCTCTGTACCTACCGTGAAAGAAAGATCAGAGGTTGGCCAAGCTAATCACTGTTTTCCTGTGCCATGACTTGGATATTGCATTTATCATGTGCACACATGAGGAGAAAATTTAATATTTAGCACAATAAGGTATGAGAAGCCTTCTACTTATTTTTGCACTGGTTAAATTTTTTTCTAATCTATCATGTAACCGAGGAGTAATTGGTATATTTTGCACTTCTTCTAATCCCTCTGTTCAAAGAAGAAAATAGCAGAAAAGCTGGTATAAATGGTATTTATTTCGCAATATGCCATAATATGCCATTATGTAATATGTATTATTAAATATATCACAATGATATACTTGAGCCATAGTAATGATACTTAATTTTACATATTGTATATATACTATATATATAGTAAAGATATATATAATAAACACATAATATTTATATATAAATTTTAAATTTTGTTTATAGTAGCATCCACTGGTACTTCTACTTTCTAAGATAATTACATAGCAAGTTTGTAATACTTGAAAATTTTTCAGTAAACCCAAGTTAAAACATATGGAGTTAACAGCTGAGTTTATATGACATAGCGTGATCCATCAGCACAGAAACCAGTGGGTGGGACTGGGATATTTTGTAGTTGCTACTTTATCTGCCAGTTGATTGTAAGTTTTCTAGTCTTAGTCAATAAATTCACTGAACTGAGTCAGAACATTCTTATGACATTTATTCATAGTAGTATGAACTTGCATATATTGAACTTGAATATATTCAACTCAGAACATCATCAACGATGCGTTAGCTGAGGCACTGTGGAAGTCTGGTTCATAACATGACATAACAAACCTTCCCCTAATTAGAAAGTTTAAAATGTCATTGCTTTTCTTAGTCAAGATAAATCTTTAACATCCTGTGCTAATTTTTTTCATGGGTCAGCTTTACCACTTGTGTTTCAGCAACTAGGTGAGAGAAAAAAAAAAATCAGTAGTCTGGAAGCCAAACTGGAGGATTTTTATTCTTAGTCTTTCCCTTCTGTAGTTTGGGAAACTGCAAATTATAAAGCTGGCTCTGATGAGGAATAAAATATAAATGACATGTTCACGATTACCAAAGGGAAGAAAATTTCCCTGAAAAGTCATGAAAGGGAGCACAGGTGGGCTTTGGAAAGTCCATTGACTGGGAACTATAGAGGCTAATTTTGTCTGGATGTGACCCAAAGAAAGCAGCTGCTAAGTGTGACATGAAGACATTCCAACAGCAATACTGCCACTGGAAATGTCAAAAGGAGGTCTTACCAAAGCAGACCCAATATCCTTTAGGTTCTTAAAAATATATACCAAAATGCAGTCTTTTGTGCTTAAAACTGTACATATGACTACTGAAATAGTAAGGCCTCTGTTCATTAAATAAGTATGGCCCATTCATGCAGATTTTCATACTGTAGCCTAGTATGAAAGATTTTATATAGCCATTTTACTATAATACAGCTATGTACATATAATTTAAGCATTCTTAGTGCATGTAGAGGAGAATTGTGTTGCTTCCTGTCCTGGACTAGCTAAGTGCTCAAAGACATGTCAAGTGTCACTAGAAAGTCGGTTTTACCCAATTTCATTTTATGGGCTCTGGTTTAATCCATGGCTTTCATAACAGATGTTATTGATCATTTACCAAAGGGTTTAAAAAAAAAAAAAAAAATATTTGCTGAGTGCAAATCCATTTGCAAAGAAGCTCAATTCTCAGACAAAAGGCTTTCAGATAGTACTGAACATTACAGAGATTGTAAAATAAGGGAAAATATGTGGAGTCCTTTTGAAAATTAGAAAATCAACCCCATTAGAACTAACTGGCAAGTTAAAATCCTGGTATCAGTAGCTTTTGTTCATTTGCTGAAGGTAAGCAGATCCCCCTTCTGCCTTCATTTTGCTAGGCTAAACAAACTGATCACCTTTAATCACTTCTGATAAGAGAGGTGCTTTCTTGGACTGATCCTAGTCTGAGTTTATCCCTTCTGAGCTTGGATGCCAAGAATTACATGGCACTGTTGCAGGTGATGTCTCACCAGTGGCTCAAGCCCTTCAGTACTGCCCTCTCAATCCTGGAAGAGCTGCTGGGTATCTTTTAGGAGGACTGCATTTCCTTTTTTCACAAATTTTATGTGGGTTATTTTATCTTATGGCAGGCTCACTGCCATCCTGTGTTCTGTGAATACACCCAGCTCTTTCTCCTGCTCTGCCTTTTCCAGCTGAACTGCTGGGTTAAGGCAGAAATTCCCATTAGTTTTCACATAATACTGTTATATTCCACCCCATTTCTACTACTCCATCTCTGAAGTCAGGCTTACCTTCCTGTTCAGTATTGTGATTTTCCTTGGTCTTAACAATGAGTTCTAACCTTCTGGCATTAACTAAATTCACTAGCATACCCCTACCTTTTGTGCCAAAGTTTGTTAAGGTTTTGCTAAAGCCCTCAAACTTTGTTAAAAAAAACTCCCAGTAAAAATACAATTTAAAGGTGCAAGTCCCCGCTAAATAAATGGCTACTCTGAGGACTTGTCATGCTATGTTTTAGCAGATAGTACTTTGGGTGCTTCTCCTAGAAAATACATCAAAAATGTATTTTCTTTTGTATGATGCTTTTCCTGAAAAAGTACATTTTCTAAAAAATCCTTCAATTATTGGATTGTCTGTTTTACAAGAACTGTGGCTGTCATACTTTGCCCATGCTGTCTTCCCAGGTTGTGCCAAGAAAAAAGCTGATGCAAAGTGGCTCATGTCCACACTGCTCAGTGATACCCTTCCTTGGAGTAAACCGGCCGTGTCCGTACCTGTCTCTCGTACTCAAGTCTCTTGACTGAGCTTCATGTAGAAATCTATATTCCTGAAACACAACTACTTTGTTTTTGATCTGTATGAGACTTTCTGAGATGATTGACAAGAAACAATAAGAGGATAAAGTCATCTTCTAGGAAAGCATGACACCAGCTGTGGGCTGTGGGACTAGAGTTTGTGACATGAAGGCATTTCAGAGTGCAAGACCTCCTCAGACAGTTTCATGACCAATTTTAATATTTTGAATTGGACCATGTCCTGTCAGCTATGTCTGGATTTTTCTCTCAAAGGGAATTAACTGACCCACCTGGGTCTGTCATACAGACATCTGGGAGCACACCCATTTGCATTATCATCAGGCAGCAGAGCACAGCCTTGAAATAAAACAGAGAGCTTGCCAAACTGACATATCATTAGGACTAAATCTCTGCAAATAAGCACGTGGACGTGTACGCCTGTATAGATTTCACAGGGCCCGCAAGTCCAAGGGTCTACACATCCAGATGAGAGGACTGGCCTGGGTTAGCAATTGACCCTTATTTCATTCCTCGGGTATTGCTTTTTTTCCCCCCAAGAAATGTGCTGCTATTACCCTACTGCCAGGTGCTGGGCAAGTCCCACGCAGTAGGCAGAGAAAGAAGTAGGTAGTCTTGTGAAATGCCATTTCTGAGTCTCATTATTACATTTCCCAGTGGTGTCATCTGCAGTGAGGGCCCTGTTGTGTCTGACACTGTAGAAGCATTCAATAGGAGTCAGCGCAAAACCCAAAGAGCTAACAAAAGGAAGGAAAAATAGAGATGAAGTAATTTTCCTAGCAGCAAACATCTGGTCTGTGGTCAGCCAAGAAAAGAACCCCAGTCTTCTGACTCCCACAGCAAGGCTTATTCTAATGGACTGTGCTTGCTCACTGCAGAGTTATTCCCTCTGAGATAAATCCTCCAGGGACTGGGTAGGAACCAGCCCAGGGCAATTTCGTGCAAAGTAACAGGTTGGCAGCCCTGTAGGAGGTCTGTTATAGAATAGAAGGTCTATGCAGAGCTCCAAAGCCCTTATAGAAGGGATACATGGCTTCACTCTTTTGTAGACAAATACGGAACAGGATAGGGAATAGGACAACTCCAGCTTTTCAGTCCTATAAAAGTGATGGAAATGGGTAAATTTGCTATGAATATCTTAATAGAAGCTGTTGAGGATATTTACAATTTCTAAAATAAAAAGCCGCCTTCCACTATTCTGTGCACAGGGCTGATCACAAGAAAAATTGTGTCATGTTCCTTTCCCAATTTCAAAAATGCCAGAAATTAAAATAAGACCCTACAGAACACACTGCTCAGCACTGGAGGGCTTGACACAGGGTTTTCCAGTAAGACATCTGAATTCAAAAGATAGCAGCGAAAGGCCTTCCAAGAACTCTGCCACCTTGTTTCATTTATATTCTGGCAGATCGCTTGCTTGTTTTACTGACTCACTTGTCTGACATGCAAATAAGTCGTAAGAGTGTCATTTTAGTATAAATAGCTATTAGGGCTCATCTGACAAATGAGACCGGCCTAACTACATTTCATTTCCTGAAATGTAACAATGCGTAATGCTTTATAAGTTACACATTTCAGGACTGCCTTGTAAATGGTTTACTTCTGATCTGCTGGGAGAAGTTACCGCTTATCCTTTTACCCCTATGTACTTGTCACTGGCTCTTCTCTAAAAGTTTCCAAGCCCTCGGACCTGCCAGCGACAGCCCTGAACTCTGCGTTGGGTTGGTCTGAACAACTGAAAGTGGAAGACAAAAACATCCCCTTATGCTTGTGAAAGAGGTTCTGCTCAAACCACAACACTACCAAGTTTATCGTCTCTTTGGATTTGCTGGCAGGGAACTATTTGAGCAATTTCCATCCTACATCAGCTGAAGTGAAGCGTATTTGTCGAGATCTGCTGCTTGGACTAACCCAGTTTGCAGGGACTGCGGTGGGTTAGAGAACACACGGCAAACATCTCCACCCAGCAGACTGGCATCTTCTTCCACCGGCATCACTCTCTGCAGAATGATTGTTTTTAACACCCTAACTAGTAGCTGGTTGCCCACCCTGCTCACTTCTGGCTTACAGTAGACAAGAGATGAGCACTTCTACCAGCACAGCTGAGGAAGCAACAGTCACTGCAGCGGGTCAGTAAGAAGCAGATTGGAGAGTGAGTTGGGCAGTTGGCCTGCAATGACCTGGTTGGATCCAACAAAGGATGTCCCGTTATAATCTCAAAATCTTTGCATACTTACATATGGGTCATCAGAAAATTGAGAGTTACTCAAAGAGGGCCAGTTCTTCAGACCAAATTCTCCTCTTTGCCCATATAAGAAGTATGGCCCAGAGAGTGGGCAGTACAAACACACTCATGCTGACTCAGTGATGTGCCTCAGTCATAACAGGAGAAACTCCCACAGGTTTCCAGGCCCTGACTTGGCCGTAAAAATAATAATGACTCAACAGTCAAAAGTGATGGGTAATATTTACTAGGAGTGGGATTGTAATTATTCACTAAGACCATAAAATAGCCATCAGAAGTGAACAAGTAACTGACTTGTACAAAACTTGGAAAATTGATCTCAAGGTGAAAAAGTCCTTACATCTCTGGTAGAGCTCATGTTCAGTTTTAAGTCTACATGGTGGAAGGAGGACTGAAGTGTGCCAGAAAATCTGCAACACTACAATGAGTTCACTCACATAGTTTGTGTTTACTTCTACTGCCAATGTCTAGTCCATTTTTCCTTGGGGGAAAGATTGGGATAGTTTCCAGGCACGAAATAAATAAAACAAACTGCATTCTTCCTGAAATTAGGAACTTCTTTCATCATGTTCCCTCCTATTCATCTCCTTTCTGATGTACATGGTCCAAGAGGATATCGGAGAATATTAGAATAAAGCTCTGTGATCTGCACTGTACGCCAGTCAGCTGCTGGGAGGAATCCAAGGTTTTAGAGCCAACCTATAGTCCTGAACGGTTTTGGACCTGGCAAACGTGGGGAGGTCACTTCTCGCCCTGAGCCATGCCATCACATTCGAAGATGTGGATGTCCATCAAGATGAAAAACAGTGAAGAGTTCTTTATTTCTGAAATAATTTTCCCTACTTCTGTAACTTTCCGAGCATGCTGTGAAGCCTGTTTTCCCTTGTCCTTGTTAAATTAGTTGAGGAGAGTGTGGATTGAGTTTTTTCTATTTGCCAGCTATCCTTTATCCTTGCTTTCATGTTTCTGTTTATCAAGGAAATGCCCAAAGTATTGAATAGATACCCACAGATACTTTTTTTTAATTAACTTATAAATTTAGTAAAATATTTCAAGTCTCTTCTTAATAGCTTTTCCATGCTTTTAATAATTATTATTCCCTTTTTTGAGCCTGTTTTGGTACCTTTCTTAAGATGTTGTAACAGTAGTACGTATAATACTCCAAAGGAGGTTGTTACACTGACCTGTATGTGTGTGTGTATATGTATGTATATATTTTTCTATTCCATAAGAACTCTAGAACTTGTTTGTTTATTTGTCCTACAGCTGCAGTATGACAGAGGTTTTCTTTGTGCTGTCCATAGCGATGTCCTCATGTCTTTCCTGGGCTGACACAGGTAAATCAGAACCCTGTAAGATATTTTCAAGTAGATTGCATATTCCTCCTCATGTATTATCATTGAACTACATTTGTCATCATTTTGCCCATTCATCTAAATCCCTCTGAAAACTTTTACATTCTACTTGAGCTTGTCCAGCTTGAGTAACTTGGTCTCATTTGCATACTTTGCACTCGTCTGCTTATTTCCTTCTCCAGAGCTGCATTAACTAACAGTGAAACCAGTATAGCCTTTTTAGGCATTATATTTTTCCTGTTTATCCCCAGAGTCAAAAATACCCATTTCAGCAAACCAAGTAACATACATTCTGGTGCTTGCCCAGCCATGAGTAAAATAGTCCCAGAGACAAGAATATCACATTCCAGCCCTGAAGAACTATTCTCTCTGATGAAGCTCTCCAGTGAAGGCCAGATGCGGTGACTGCACAGCAATGGCATGCTGATGTGCCCCACAATGTCCTTCTTGATAAATAGTTTAGAGACTTCCATATTAAGGACAGGTTTACTGGAGGAATGGAGTATGGAAAATTGGAAGGGATGAAAAACCTTCCTTTCCTTCCCAATGGTATGATGATGTGTATTTTCTCACATCATCATGGTGTGATGCGTTCAGTACTATCACTGTATCCAGTTTTGTTATTGAAGATATTCAGGGATAGGTCCACAAATGGTCTATTAATAGTTGTAGCTCCAGTGCCTGCAGTAATTAATTGGGGATGTCTCAGGATTAACTAGTGGTATTGCTTAGATAAAAAAGGGACTGCTTCTTCTCCTACCCATCAACGCTCCATACTTCCATAATACAGAGGCTGTATAAAAGAACCTGTACGACAAACTTGCCATGCACATCTTAGAGATGGATAGTTTCTCTGGCTCTTCAGCTTCCACAACATCTCAGCAACTAGCTTAGGAAAAAAATTTTTACGGTTTAGATCACTGTCTTATATCCTGAGGGATTTCTGGATTTTTTTAAATGACCAAAAGTAGACACAAATACATTTTCAAACAATTTTTCACCTGGAAAAAAAAAGGATCACTGGAACTAGTTACTTTTGCTTGAAGTTGTTTATATATCACTTTCATTCATAGTAGCAATTTACTGTCCTTTGGAAACTTTATCACTAAAAATACACAAACACCAATGCTTACTTAAATAACTTATAGCTGTCACAGAATCCAGTAATACACTAAAGTTTGGGATCTTGGACAAAATTATCACGATAAAACAAAACTTTATCACTGTTGAATAGTGACGGTAGGTTACATAACTCGTAAGAACTTTGTAAAGCACTTCAAGGGAATGAATATACATATTATGTTAAGGCTGTGGCAGGTAAGCCTGCTGAAGGAAAGATTCAAGACAGAAGGGGCTTCGGAGCCACTCATGCTCCCTCTGGGCAATTCCTGCATGGTCCCAGCTTCACTGACACAAGACATTTATGTCAACCCTCAGCGCCTCCATATCGCTTTTTTTTAAATTGAATTTTCTGTGATTTGGTCTCTTTGTCAAATATGAAACCTGTCTGCCTGTAGCTGAGGCGTGCTGTGAAGACTTTCATTTTGGAAGTGATTGGGCAGTTGTGATGTGGGTGCTTGGCCCAGTGCAGTGCCACATAGCTAGACCTGTGCAAGACTGGAATGAGTTAGCTTGAATTCAGCAATCCCTCATCAGCCAAGGCAGAGCGGCGTGGTGACAGGGCCGCACTGCTCCTGGCACGCAGCTGGCACCTACACGGACATGCGTTCTCAAAATCTTTAATTTCACTGAAAGTTCATTTGGACATTTGGAATACTCATGAAGGCTGACTTCAGCCTCCTGATCGACAGAGGGAAGCAGTTCCCACCACGGGATGCTTTTACGTTCCTGCTTTGAACTGGCGTCTACAGAGGCAATGATGCTTCCTGGAGAGGCTGTGACCGGCCGCCACATCTGGCAACACTATCTGTAACGCGAGGCAAAGCTCAGCCTAGTGCCATGTCCAGTCACCTGAGCTACCTCAAATAACACCATTCAGCACATCGAGTGACAGTACCAGCCCCTTGGTGACCTTTCTCAACAAACTCTCTACCACATGTGCATTGTCATACCTAAGCACACCTCAAGTCATACTTATTTGAACATGCCTATCGCCTCTTCAGACGCGTGTAAATACCTGAGACAGGTATGCGGTTTCCACGAGAAGCTCAGCAAACTGAGCTCAGTGTCCACAGCCTGCAAGCTCCTTTAGGGCTCAGCATCCCTCTATAGGCCAGGTGGAAAGGAACCACAACGACATAACTCAGAAGGAAAGAGGAAATCACTTCAGATCTGTGAAATATGTGATCCGAGACTGATAAATATTTGTGTCCCTGCGATATTGGCTGTACAAAATTGATTTAGTGGGGACAGTGGCATATTTAGCTATATGTCATGGTGCTTCAGTGGCGGCCAGTGTTTTTCAGTAATATTCTCAGTCAAGGAGGAAAACTTGCTTGACAGCTGTCATTCATACTTCTCAGGAAGGGTTATGCTATTGTCCTTACCCGGTGGAGCCACCGGCGAGCCATCCCGTGGTACAGCCAGCGAAAGAACAGTCCAGAACAGCCCTTTTCAGTTCTTCTGCAGTTGCTAAGCGAGCACTCAGGTCAACACAAGCTTTCTCAGCTTCAGCTAAATCCAGACCCTGAGAGTTGTTCTTGGACTCAAGTACAAACACTTTCCCTGCAGCACCAAGAAAGGATATGTCACTCGTCATGCTATTGTATTCAATACATTTTCAACACAAATATTGCAAATTATCACCGAATAAAGTCTTCTTTCTTTTACTAAATTAATTTTAATGCACAACCTACTTCTTGGAACGAGCAATTTTATCAACACTCTAAATACCTTTGTCTTAGCTTTTCTTTTAGTTTTGTTCATCAACAGAAAAGCAAGTATGGCTTAGCCCATATTCATTCCCAGCCCATACGAGAAGCTCGTCTTGCCTCTTTAGGTCTGTGCTTAAGACCTTGAGAGAGAAAGCACAACACTCTCCCATATGCACATATGTAGTCAGAGTCAGAACATCTCCTGTAGGCTATAGTGCTGGAATTCATTACTAAGCGTAGTACAGTTACATTTATAACAACTACATCTATAAAGCAAGCACGAATCTAAAAGCCAGTATTGCAACTCGCTCTTCCACATCAGAAACAGATTTATACTTATTCGCTAAAATCAAAATTATATAATTCTATGGCAACTTGTGCTAAATGCTGTTGCAAAGCCACTTCGTTTTCATACTTTTCTGGAAAGACAGAGGGAAGGCTTTTTTGAATGAGCATGAGAACGTATTTAGCATAACAATTTCTTGTGTTATTTTTATTTTCACTTCAGTTTATTTTACTTTAATTTATCTAACACTGTGAAAGCTGTAAGGGTGAAAGTTAGAGGTTTTGGCAGCTGGGAACAGGGCAGTTGGGGTTTTGGCAATAAAGCCTGAGAAGTTACTGTGTTATGGAATAAACACATTAGCTGGATGTCTCCAGAAGAAGAAATAAACAATGAGATAGCTTACAGTGCTGATGTTTGAATAGCCATAAGTGCCTTCTTTCTGAAGATAACATCCCTCAGAATACCTTCTAAATTTCAAAGGTACAGATTTAGGTTGCTTGCAGGTGCAGGAAGACAACTTTTAAGCACTGCTCGTTCAGTAAATGCCTGGAAACACTTATGTCTTATTTCAAGTGTAGATTAGCGGTAGTGGTTATATGCGTAGCTTCCAGCACACACCAAGTGTTCACTATGTTGCTAGCTTCACACTCATAGCATATATTGACCAATATCAGGAATCCCTCAGACTGATTCAGCCTGATTCGGTACCAACAGCCACCCCACTGTATATTGATATTGAAATTTCAACAAGTTGATAAATATTAATCTAATCCTAAATGCATGAGACTGATACAGGGCAGGTCTGTACTTGCCAGCTTTCTGTTCTCACCTGTGCACAGTTTAACCCACTGCAAGAATCACAGTCCTTACAGCAAAAAATGCAAAGTTTCTTTCAGGTAAACATGTCATTTGTGTTTACATTAGCTGGCAAGCACAGATGGGTGCTGCTGAAGGTTCCTGCTTTGGTGGGAATTCTACATGCACACAGTAAGAAGTATTCCTGACTTGGGCAGATAGAAAATTAAATAAGCAGAACGAGCAGTGATGAGAAGGAAAAGAAATTCAGAGTACCCAGAGTGATCTTCTCACACAGTTTACAGTACTTGACCAGGAATGCAACCCAGAAGCACAGATTGGTGTCCTAACCACTAGATTACATAGTCTCTTGCTTCTCAACTATAATCAATACCATGAATTGTAATTAGAACAGGGGAGTTTACACAGAACAGTGAAAAAAGCAAGCCTCTACAGTCCTGAGTACCAAAACCTCAGGATTCTTTCCAAAATGCCCCAAATAATGCACATGACTCTAATGTAGGCTGTTGTTTCCAAAGCCATGAACAGACATAGTGAAGTATGCATGGGGTAGGGAGAGAGATAATATAAGCAGAAGGATGATGGTTTTAAACAACAGTTCCTAAATTGCAGAATAACTTTCATTAGTAAAGGTAGGCAGGGATTAACTGTAATGCTTTATGGAGACTTTGTCCCAAATAAAAACTTGTCCACATTCTACATTTCACAATTTGTCTGTCAGGATTGAGATGCAACATCAAAGACATATAGAGCAAGTTTGTGTAGCATCTGACTTAAATCATAATTGTTAGTTTGACATGGCAGTAAGCCCTGTTTTCCAGACATTAGTGTTTTAGTTAGAAGACATAAAAAAAGGAAACCATTAAGAATCAAGTTCCATCTAGACATAATTAGAAGAAATTAAGCTCATCATTTAGTCTTTTCACCAGTAAGTGACAATTACATTAGTTTAGCTAGCCAAAACTGAGGCTGAGACAGCTTTAACTACTGTTATGTGTCTTCTAGTACTTAAAATAAATTAACTTTTTACTAGGAACTATGAAGATGCTGGTTCAAAACAGACTCCTGTCCTTCAAAAAGGTATCTATCTGGGATATCCACATTACGTAGACAAATAGGTTTTAGGGTAAGCTAGGAGGGACTTTCTCGTTGGGAAAATTACAGTGAACTGCTTTATAGGAAATTCTGGTTAGCCAGAAGTGGATAATGAAGGCTGACCTGCCTACCAGAGCAACCTGGGAATCTTCTCCAAAGCTTTAGAAGCAATATGGTCATCTGCCCAGTTTTTAACATGTGCCCTCTGTTTTACCTAATTTCTTGCTTAGAAAATATAATAGCAAGTAAGGTTTACTTATCTGACACTTGACCAATGGAATAGCTGAATCCCAGTATCTTGCTCTGTGACCGAGGGGCATTTACAGGAAAAAAATACAGGACACATGCTAGCATGATAACAGGAAAATAAAAAAGCACATCAAAACGGGAAATCCCTTTAACTAAATAAGACTACACCACCAAAATTGAATTCTGCACCTTATGGTGGCATGGCTAACATGCTTGAGATACTAATGTATTGAATTTTTCTCACTTTTAATCACAAAAGTGGTTCATGTTCAAGCTTGGTATTGAAGGGTCCTGGTCAAATATTTGTAAAATTTTTCTCACTGCTAGTTGCAATTAAAAGTTTTTAAAAAAAGTTTGTCTGATGATATCACAGACAGTTTTATTACTGGGGTTGTGAAAAATTCAAATGGTATCCCCTTTCTGTCTAGCAGATTATGACAGTGTGGAATAGTTGAAATCAATTTTCTCTGAGATAATATCAAGAGATGTACTGTCATTCTGTTTTAAATATGCAATTTTAAATACAAGACTGTTCTATATTTCCACAAGACACAGGATGAAGGATCATGTCTTTGTGGTTATTTTTGTGAAGAACGTAGTATGTGTTTCGTTGTGGTACCTTTGAACAGCCACCATCTTTGAGCTCCCTCTCAACTCTCTCCCTTCATTTCTGCCCCGTAACATTTTGTTTTCCATAACGTGATGATGAAAGACGTGGTGTGGAAATTTGTTCCCAGAACTCTACGTACTTTTCTGAAGCCTTTTTGAACAAAGACAGTCCCTTTCGGTTTCAAGATCAAGCTAAAAGGCCATGCAAAGCAGTCTGTTCTCAGGAGGCTTAATGCACATCTTGAGTTTAGCAGGTTCAGTATGAAAAATGTCCTTGCCACAGTAAGTTTCTTCAGGTTTCCTTTTGAAACCAGTGACAAAGTTTTAACTTCAGTGGTAAGACATAAATGATAAGACATAATTCTTCCAACTCTTAATTAATAGCTGAATTCATAGTTCTGAAGAAAAATTCACACTGGAAACTAAAGAGTGTCTGTCCTTAATGACTAGGCTACATTATGTTCCTCGCCTCTACCATCATCTGATCACTATTATTGCAGAATATTGATTATATTTTGATATTTTGATAGAAGAATAATTTTTATTATTTTTTGGCACTAAAACTTTGTAAACAAGCAATAGCTGAATATAATTTTTACTTAAGAGTATCCCAATATATTCTGATTGAAAACGTACCTATAGAAGCATAGATCTCAAGGCTTCTAGGATTCATTTTTATCACCTTGTTTAATTCCTGTATAACTAGACTGTAGATTTCCCCCAGTAATTCCAACATCGAATCCAAAAATTCATGGTTGAACTAGAGCACGTCTTTTCAAAAGGCATCCAGTCATGATTCAATGACTCTAAGTAATGGAGAATTTACAGCACACTTTATAGTAAACTGTTCCAATGCTTCATTAGTCTCACTCCACCTTATTTGCAGTTTCAAATTTTGCTAAACTCAGCTTCTAATAACTGGACCTTATTATGCTTTCGAGACCGAAGAGCCATCTACAATCAAATATATGGAAGTGCAAAAAAGGGACTCTTCAGAAATAAAATCAGTCCAAACCCCATTTCTTCATACTTTTAGGAATCTCAGTGGAATTAGCAGAATTTTCTTGGTTACCAAGAATACAGAGTTTATCTAATTTAGTCTGATACAGCAACAGATACAACAAGAAGTTCTTCTGAGGCATATAGGCACAGTTCAAAGCCCACTGAAATGAGTTCAAAGTTCTCCATGTCTTCAG
>NW_010564859.1:62421-84680 GCF_000687285.1 Phaethon lepturus
CATCACACTTGAAGAAGAAACATAAAACTGCATAGCAAAATACACTTCGAAATAAAAATGCC
This sequence comes from Phaethon lepturus, assembly GCF_000687285.1. Taxonomy (NCBI): domain Eukaryota; kingdom Metazoa; phylum Chordata; class Aves; order Phaethontiformes; family Phaethontidae; genus Phaethon; species Phaethon lepturus. The sequence continues at coordinate 62,484 of NW_010564859.1, forward strand.
TCTCCCAAATAATATAAAATGAAAGTGCTTTAAAAGGCATGCCCAGTGTGCTGATCTCATGACATGATACTAGTTCAAAGGACAAAACCTAATCAGTTTAAACAAAATGAATGTGGTGAAAGATGTGCAAATGTGGAGTCTACTTTATTTTTACTTAAATGTTAAGACCTCAAATTGAGGTAAAAGAGAGAAGAGGGAGGGATAGGTCACTTCTGTACTTCAAGAGCAATTTAATTTCCATTTCTATGGCTGTGTGTAACAATGGCTTTGATTGTAATAGTAAGGGTGGAGGATTCAGTAAAACTGTACAATTACAGACAGAGATTTGGGCAATTACCAGTTTTGCCTAGTGTTCATGAATGTAGAGTTTATTTCTGTGAGAAACTAAAATGAATGATGCCTTATTTCATTCAAATTGCTTAAAATATTACATCACCAGAAAAAAAGCAAAATTGGGAGGTCACCTTTGAGTTCTTCCTACGCTAAATTCAGTTTGAGCTTAAATTTTAATCTTACTGCACATTTTAGGGATCAAGTAGTTGGAATTGTTTATGCATTTACTTTTGCAACATAGAAGATTATGTGCTGTTTTGCAAGTGGGAGCCTGAAATGCTTAGACACCTGCTACTCAAATGCAAACATCTAGAGAGAGCAGAAGAGAAAAAGCGTACTTTTTTTCTTTTCCTTACAAAAAAAGGTGCAAAGCCAGCCAAAGGAAAGAGTATAGTAGGGTTTTTCCCTACCTTTGACATCAGACATATCTGGTTCTAAGTCAGAAGTGTGTATCTCAGCTCCTCACCTAATTGTGCCTAGCTTTCTGGATTCAGGATCCTTCCACTTGCAACCTCTGCAGTAACTATTCAAGGTCACTACCCGATGACTGCCTTGGCCAACTGGTCTTCCATGTAACCCAAATTTAGCCAACAGACCAACTCCACTCTGGAACAATTAGTAAAGTTTTGCAATTAGCACATTTTTTCCAATTCAGGAGTGTCTTGGTAAGGTAGATTTATCACCATCGTTCTCTCCCGACACGGTCTGCCTCAGAGCAAGTACTCTGCAGAAAACTACGGTTCATCCGTATGGATATTTTAGCAGCCGTGAAAAGACAAAAGACGGAGTCAAAAAAAGCAGAGGCGACTCCTGTGCGGGACGCATGAAGCTGCATCCTTGTTCGCCTATTCCAGTGCAAACGCAAAGACATTTTTTAAAGCCTGCATTTGCACTGGTATAATTGAGACTCGTCGCGATAACTTGTATTATTCTCCAGTAACTGCACTAAGAGTAGTGGCACAACACGGTACGTCAGAGCAGGAACAAGCCCTTGAGGAGCCTTCTGTCCGTCTGACCCCCACCTCACCAGCCACGAGCAAGCACGTTTCAATTGTAAAAAACCTGCAAAGCGAAACAAAGCTATCTTTGATTTCGGCATTTACCTCGGTCTTTCTGGACGCTATCTGCACTACAGCAATACGTGCTGTGGTAAGTACTCGTCAAAAAAGATCAATTAAGCTTCGAGGCTTTACACCTTCACCAGACTCCGACGGCCTCCAGTTTTATTGCCGGCTCTCTGCCATTATTCGTGCAAGACAATAAAGCGCAAGTCGTCCTTAGGGAAATATATTATAACCAGTTTCGGAGGGTTGCCTGTAACAGGGGCCGCTCTGAATTTCACAGGGTTTTTACAAGGTGAATTCAAAATCCCTTCAGTGGTTTGCAAAACAGTCAGTGACTTTTAGCTAAAAATAACAGATACACACGAACATATGTGTCACCCGGAGCGGTCCCTTGGCACTTCCGTGACCTCTGCATGTACTAGCGAGTAGCACGATTGTATTTTCACCTACAACTTACACAAACGAGAAGGTGGTTTCCTGACTGGATCAGGCCAGAGTCTGTTATAAAAGAAAGTATTAATCCTGTTCCGTACTCTCAGATGTTCTTAAATATGTAAGCATACATGCAGTGGTAAATTTTAAAATTCACATGAAGTGTTTTCTTCTGTATCAAGATAAAATAAGCCAGATGATTTATAGGATAGTGTTACAGTTGTTTGCTCAAATATTAATACTAGGAAAACACAGTGAAGAGCATGCTAATAGAAGACTTGCACATTTTTCACAATGGTACTTAGAAGTTAAATAAAAATGGAAACTACAGTGTTATAATGAATGCTCTACAACTGTAATTCTCATAATTGCTTTTCCACGTGTGAAGTAAATTTGACAAACTGTTGAATGACAATTAAAATCTGTCACAAACTCTGCCATAAAATGATCTCCAGCATTTTTTTCCCTTTTTCTTTTAGAGGATGTCTGTTTAGGAACCAAGAAGGTGCCATTAATTCTATAGAAATAATACAAATTGGGAGGTGCTCTTGAAAAGATAAGGGAATTCTTCAAATGAAGCATTCTTAGCAAGGGAAATTAATTATTCCTATGCTGTCCCCTTTTCTTAAGTTCTGTGGAGAACCCTCTTTCACGGCTATGCATTTTTTTTTTCCTCATTTCAGAGGCATTTTGCTAGGGAAGGAGTATTTCCTAAAATCAGAATTGCAGTTTTGCCTATTGCAACACAGTGTAGTTGCCTGACACATTTCTTATCCTTTATTCTTAATGAAAAGTAATTTTCTTCAAATTTACAAGCCAGGGTTCTGTTGTATAAATGGTATTTTACACAAAGTGGTAGAAACGTACAGGCAAGATTAATTTTCTCCCTTTCCTTTGCCATACTTTGCCATCAGCTGAAATAAATTTAAGTTAAAGAGGAAAAATACTCAGAGAACAAAAAGAAGAGGTTTTTATTGCCCTGTAATGTTTAAGATCTGTTCTCTGGAATAATGCAGCAAACATCGATGGTAAAGGATTAGTGTACCAAAATAAAAAAATCCTGAGATCAGGCGTAAATCTATCACAGCTGCGAAAGCAAAAAAAAACCGTGGCCATTCGGCATTGCTCTCCCAGGAAAAGACACAGTTGTCTCAAAAATAAATCGTGTTTTTGCTAAGGCAAGTGGGTCATCGTGTTACAGGTTTAATCATTAAGAGGGCAATAGGCTACTGGAAACGTTCAAGGGCATTCAGGATTATCATCAGCGAGTAAAAAGTCCCATTTCAGAGTAAGTGGAAGCTGGTGCTTCAGCCAAATTCATGTCCTGATCACAGCCCTCGGCAGCGAAGGACAGATGAAACTCACGTGCAGGAAGGTGAGCAGTGAAATCTTCAGCGTGTGTGGTACTGGACAGAAAAGGTTATAAAAGCCTTTGACTTCTTGTCTTCCCTTCCTCAAGTACTTGCCCATATAAATCGACGTGGGGGGGGCATCTGAAGTGGGCAGATGGAGAAGTTCTTTGGAGAAAAGATACTGTTAATTATAAGGAGGGCTCTCCTAAAATATAGCTGAGTCTTCTTATTCGTGTTCTGGCTTTGTTTTATTATTCTTATTTCCTCTGGAAAAGTTCACTATCCTGTCATTTTGTTGTAATAAAATAATCTTAGCCTTCTGGGATCTTATTTCCTTTCTCTGCTTAACCCCAGGATATTTGTAGAGTCTCAAAAACCTCTGAATCAGACATTTCCTAACCCAAACTGGGGCGTGTATTTAAGTTTCTTATTAAAAAAAAAAAAAAAAAGTTGGGTTTGGGTTTTTTTTTTTTTTTTTTTTTTGCAATACCACATTTCAACATACAGCGCTCATTCCAGCCATAGCAACCCAGCCCAAACTGAATGGGGGACTCACCATCAGCCTGAACAGAGATGATCTGAAGGATGAAGAAGACAGATCCCACGCCCTGGAGAAAGGTGAGAGAGAATCTCTGAGAGCCCGAAGCCATCGCCCTGCTCGCAAAGCCCCCAGCCGCAGGAGGTTGGCTGCCGAGGCTTTTTCTCTCTCCTCCTCTGCACTTTCGCGGCGGGGTCTGCGGTGATGATTTCAAGGAGCGCTTTCCCTCGGCAGGATCCTGCGTCTTGGGTTTGCACTGAAGGCGGGAGGGGTGGAAAAAGAAAGAGGGAGGGAGAGAGGAATCCTTGGCTTGGCTAGTGTGAAGGGGAGGGGAAGGGGGGGGGAGATGTCCAGCCAGCTGGGGTTGGGGAGAGGCTTTATCCAGCCCAGTCTGCAGGGCAGTGCACGCAGAGAGCCGGTGTGAAAAGTCACGTTACCCTGTCAGTAAACACCTAATGGATCACGGTGGACGAAATGTAAAAGCCAGGAGGGAGAGAAAAGGGGGGGAGAGGACGAGCGACAAGCAGAAGCAGTCCCTGGCTGAGAGGAGAAGGGCAGCTAGATAGCTGGTGCTGGTACTCGGTGAGTTTGTGGGCTTAGCTGTGCATCTCTGGAGGGACGGGCTCAGACGTGGGGAGCGTTTTCTCTCTGACACGACATCAGCCAGCGTACGCTGCTGAGGGTTGCAGGGCAGGGGCTGCTGCAGCAAGGGTGACGGTCTTCAGGTAAGGGCTGAGGAAAGGTGACAAATGGCACGGGACCCTGGCGGCCGAGCCTCCCTGAAGATCGGGGTTGGGATGGGTTAATCCTGCTCTTTCAGACCCTGGGTTCAGGACGGGCGTGAGGAACTGAAGCGGGAGTCCGTCAGCTGGTCTCCGTCAGCACTCCTGGTCTAGACGAGTGGTGCTGGTCAGGTTTGAACACTCTGAAAGCAGCTGATGAAGGGAGTTTCCAGCTCCCAGTAGTACTTACAGCACTGACATCTGTCCCTCATTCTCATTTGTCCTCCATTTGTCCCAACACAACTCAGAAGAAACACCCACAATAAGAGGAAACATACTGGTGGTGATGCCAGGATTTATTTCGCTAAATATATAAACGGCATAGTTTTGTGTTGCTGTTGGAACTGAGCAGGGCTCAGAAATGTTGTTTTCATATTCCCAACCTATTTTGCTTTTATTTCTGCTTCTTAAATTTTTTTCTCTTAGAAATTTGAAGCTGGGCAAAAAACGCTCAGTCTGCTAGAAACTCTGAGCCACCGGGAAAAGAAGTAAGGACCCGACCCTCTCCACTGCCAGAGGCCCCAGTGTCCTACCTGGCAAGGTGCTGGTAGGCAGCTGCAGGCATCTTCTGATAATGATGAACCTGCCCAATGTTGGTTTCAGTCTGACTGCAATGACTCAAGCTCAGGGACTTCTGTATATGATATTCAAGGAAGCAAGTAACACCATAAGACTGGAAACTTTAAAAATACCTGTTGATGAATTCAGGCAGATCCTGTTGACTTTTAAAGAATCTTAGCCGCCTTCTCCTTCTTTATACCCATGCATGGCGCATAGATGTACACGCTGAAAGCTTTCAGACAGGTAGTTTTGAATTTTCTATTTATCCAGAGAATGGGGATGGCAGCAGGTTTCATTACATTTCCTTGCCAGCTTAACTTGTAAGGAACACCTCCAGAATTAGAAGCATGGGCAGTTTCTTGCTCACTCCATCCTTAACATGGGACAGTTGGCGTATTGTAACTACATAACTGTGCTTCATTTCAACGGAAACTGTATGGTCTCTACAGCAGAAATTAACATACAACAACGACAAGAAAAGGAAACAGAAAACTAGCGTTCTTTGAATTTATGTTTCTTTTACTACTGATATAGCTAATGGCATAAAATGCAATTTTAGTCCTCCGATACGCCAATAGTTCTACCCCCATTTTAAAAATCAGTGGACTCAAAAAGACGAGCAAAGGTGTTGAATCTACACACTTTTAGTGGGATAGCAAAGAGATTCCATGAAACTGAGTAAGTAATTACAGCAAGACACACAGGCATTAACAGAGACTTGATGTGACCACAGAAATAGCTGCAGGTTTCCTTGACACTTGTCACAGGGCTGATGATTTTGTTGGCCCTTTGCTGTCCTCAGGAGTTTGGCCAAAGCAGCTGGAGGAAAGGACAGTATCTTCCGGATTTCCATCTAAAATTCCAAAGGTCTGTTGGATTAGTTTTGCTGTAATTGGATCATTTCCTTGTGTTGATATATGTAGAGGCATGTTGCCACTCTGGCTCCTTTCTTGGAAAATCTCAGCTTGTATTCTTGAGTAGAACTTCTTACTGATTTTAAAGAATTACAACAGACCACAGGATCTGTTCCTTTTTGAAGGCATGAACAGTTCGTAGAATGACCTGGCTTCTTCTTGTCATCCCATCTCAACTGTAAAGTAAGTCTGTAAGTGTGGAAAGGTAAGGACACTTAGCAGCTATTAATTCTTGGAAGGTAAGTACCTACCTCACTGCCAAACAGCTGTCCTTCCAATCTAATATTTCTATCGTCAAATATCCCTACTCCTAGTGTATTGCAGAAGATTTACATAAAGCTGGGTGGATTAGGTTTTGTACTGAAATGATGTACGCATTGTTTTGCATTGAAATCAAGAATAATCAGGCTAAAATCCTGCCTTTAGATTTTGGGCTTCTTGGAAGCAAAAACTCAGAATGAGATCTGGAAGTTAAGATGGTTAGAAACAGATATAACTTTTTGCTCAGAATCTCTGGCATTCATAGCACTACAGTAACGCATTGGTCAAACTATTCAGTGCATGATGTACAATGTATTATGACACATTACAAAAGATTAATTGTACGTGCAGCTTTACACAACTCATAGATCGTGCCTTCCTTGGGAGTAGTGAATGTGCCAATGGCGATATTTTATGAAACACTGCCTCACCATATGCAAACTTTTACACAGGGAGTAAGTCACGTGAAGGCACTGGGCCATAAAGTGTGTACAGACACATATGAATGTACACACACAAAACATTCAGGTGCTGTGAAGCACGCAATAATGGCTTGGGCATCTAGTACCTGAAGAGCATCTATATACATTTACGCCTGGAATGTGTCATTCAAATTAGAGTGGATTTTTAATACTAAATAAAACACCTAAATATAAGTGAACAAAGACACATTTGAAAAGAGGAACATGTGTATTTACAACAGAGATTATTGTATTTGGTCCCTTCATATCTACTACTAGGAATATTTACGTTCTGCCATTAGAAATGCATATACTATAAACATTATGGACGTAAAGGCTCCAATTCTGCAAATCCTAACACATGATCTCAGGCCTTTGCAAGATAAGGACCTAGGATCTTAAGGCCTTGAGCAAAGAGGCACTCTCAGAAACATCTGCTGTCTCAGGCCAAGCTGGGCAGATGTTGGCAGATTTGTTAAAGTGCTGCAGCTGGCAAAGAATGTGGTCTTTGAAGAATGCTGGAAAGTCATAGGAAAGGTCACTTTTCATATCAGAATAAAGCACAACAGAAATAAAGTTTCTGTTCAGAAAAAGATACCTCTCTTCTCTGTCACTAAAGCATGAGATTCTGTTTAATTTGTTTCTCTGCATAACGCAATAGCTTCAGATGTTGACAGTCTGCATAAGTTAGCTTGAAGAATTAATTTAAATAGGATATAGGCTTTAGGTTTACTTATCATCCTAAATTGTAATTCTTTTTTTAAAGAAAGAGCTCTACATTAATATATGAGGAAGGTGGTCACTAAATTGCTCTAACCAGCATGATTATTAGAATTTATCATACAGTCTGGAACTTCTTAAGTACTGTCTCCAGATGAAGTTGAAATGAGATAAATACAGAAATAACTAAGGCATACAGCTTGCTACGTGCCCTACACTCAGCTGCAGAGCCTGCATAAAACGATGGCACTACTGGGTAATTCCGTAACCCATTTGTGGTGGTTCACACCCAGCTATCAGTTGTCATATCCAAACTTTCAGATACCAGTTGATATATGTAAATGTCATGAAAGAGTTGATTTCCTGGAGGCCAGACGTGTTGGCGATGGCTCTCCCCAGATACAGTGCTGAGAACTGTGGAAACCAAGAGCATCTGGGTTCTAACGCTTACTAACACAACACCTTGTAAGTCTGCACAACCTCTTCAGACTCTCTCTCTTCACATATGAATGGAGATAATCAACTTTACATGCCATTCTCATATGCTTAGTAAATCAATATAAGTTTCTTTATAGATACCTTTGTAGTATCATATCATTATCATGGGGGACGTCTGCTTTCCTGAAGTCTATGACTTGAGCTGCTGCTAGCAACAGGACGGAAAGATTTACGGCTCGGCTTGCCAAGCACCATGTAAAGGGATCTGAAATACCTAATAGACGATATACCATTTACATAGAAGCACTGCAATGACTGACATCTCCTAAAGCATATGGAGTCAGTGCGACTGAAAGGCAGGCAGGAAGCCTTGGTAGTACTGTACACCTATTGTATTCACGGATAGTACACCTACTGTATACTGGGATCCAAACTTACTCTGCAGCTGTATCCAAGCTTCTAACCCCCAAAAGCCAACTGGAAAAGGGAAAGAAAAAAGAGGGAGAGAAAGATTTCTTTGTTTATAAAAATGTGAATTATTAAGCAACAGTAACAGCGACAAACATTTTTCAGTGTCTGGCAGTCTGTAACAGTCTACTAGCTGCAGAGAACTTTTTATTTTATTTATACAGAGTGTTTGCACCTAATTAAATGAAAAAGTAGAAATGTGCAGAACTACTTGAAAGTAATTCAGGGAGTTGAAAAAAAAAAAGAAAAGAAAAAAAGGGAAAAGGCATATGCCCCACTTTGTGGGTGGTGTGTCAAACACAGGGACCTATGTCATGGTGCTGCTGACCTTGAGAAAGAGTGTGATTCTTACACTTCCATCATGTTATGTGGGGTCAGGAGTTGTCATGTGACAGGCCACGACCCTCATATAAATCATTGCCATGTAAACTGTAAAAATCACACTTCATTTCTTGAAGACTGAGCAGTCTCAAGAAAAGAATGAAGATATCTGGCCATAAAACAGCAGCTGCAATATTAGTGATATACAAAATTAATTCCATTTTTTTCCTGACTAACAGAGGTAAACCAAACATCTGGCTGGTTTTGGTTGGTGTTATTTGGCCAGAGGGAGGGCAGTAATTTTTACTTTCTTCTTTTTCTAAAACCTTGCAGCAGTTTAATGGGTGAAAATTATGTAGCAGTGTAAAAAAGCACTCAAGTTTAGCCAAATGGTTTCTCTTTGGTCTCTGTGGGCATCTGTAAAAATCTGGGTAGAGACAGAATCTAATACCTCGCCTGGATTTCCCTCTTTAGCCTGCACACGAACAACTCCCATTTCACAGTTTCACCCTCCCTTTCTCACACCCTCTAACCTTCACCAGCCGTGGTCTTCAGTTAGATGAGATAAAGTAATTAAATTAAATTCAAGGCTACCTGCATCTACCTAGTCGATAGCTGCTGACTGCCTCACACTGGGGATGTGCAGCATGAGCAAGCATGGGATGTGACTCATCTCCTCGTGGTCCTCGGGCGACAACCAGAGAAGCGGCAATCCCTTTCGAGGGGTCTCACTGAATCTGGGAGTATTCTCTGAAGCAGGGCGCCCACACCAGCACCCATACCTGCAATCAGCAGGGTGCCATGTTGCTCTGAGATATACTTCACCTGGACGCACAGGGTCAACGTGGACCGACAAGCAACAGCTGAACTTCAGCACTTATCACAGATCCCTACACCTTCTCCCTCCACTCCCACCCTGAGTCCCTCCAGCCACCTGTGAGCCCCATTGCATGGAGACACAGGAATACTGCAGGGCTAGAGCGCCTGTGGCCGGACGGGTTCGGCCCCAGCAAATTTATAAGGTGCCGCCTCTCTGGCGTGTGGCACTTGGCACGGAGTTGTCTTCCTGCGGCAGAATTGTGCTCCAGCATCTCAGCTTTGGTTTTGCAAAGCCACACGTCTAGTCCTTCCACTGGCAAACAGACCCTCGCACATACAGCAGAAGGAGGCGTGCAGAAAGCTGGAAACGGCACCTCTCCGGGCTGCAAACGCTCCCGACCGGGGCTGTGGGGAGTACGCAAGGCCATGGTTGCAGCGTTTGTCTTGCTGCCAGCATAGCAATTAATTTGCCGTTTCTTTTACCACTCACCTAATATTTTGGCTTTTGTGTCTCAGCCTCCTTCTCCAGCTATTTCCTAAGAGTTTGTTTAACTGCGTTACAACGTATGTTCCCTGGACCTTCAGGCACCCTGAATTTCTCATTAGCTGTTAGCTCTGCCCTCTAGTGCTGCATGCGACAGAGGAACTGGATGCTGTGTTATAGACCCATGGCTTTGCCATAAAGCCCAGCTCGTTTTTAAAAGCTGACTGGTCAAATGCTAAATGGTCAAAAATCTACATGTTGACTAAACTGTCTTGACGGTTTTTGTGCCTCCTGGGAGTGGGTTACCAGTCCATTTGTAGTCATTTAAACAACAGACCTCTGAAATGCAGCCCACCTAAACCCCAGCATTTTACAATACCAACCAGTTCAACTGAAATGTATTTATTGCATGCTTATGCGGCTCAACCCATGGCTGTGATCCATCCCACAGGTTCCCAGCTGCCGGGGATGTGACCAAGTGCTGCTGTGAGTGAAACACAACTGAGAAAGTTCTTCACCTCAGTGCCTGGAGTTCGAGTTCAAGGTGGAACCAATGGCTGACCCAAAGAGAGCACAGGGCTCTGCTGTAGCAAAAGGTCTTTATGGCAGGCTGTCCCAGTAACCAGGCATGGTATAGTCATGAAATTTAAGTGAGTTTCGCCCTGGACACTTTGCAGTTTGCAAAGCATATGCAAGAACTTCTGATAGTGCTTTGCGCTTAAACAGTATTTTTAAGTAGAGTTTTATGCGAACTCTGAAGTGTTGTGTTTTCCTAATTCCACTTGGGGAAAATGACATTGCTCAAACAAACTGAAGCAGTTAGGATAATGTTGTCATGTTCCCTAACTCAGCAGAACTGGGTACAGGGAGATGAAGGCATGGCTGTTCATATCAATCTCTGAAACGCTTTCCCTCCTTGCACAAGCCAAGCATGCCATTACTAAGGTCACTATAACTTTTTGGTAAGACAATAGAGAATATGAGAAAGGCAAATGCTGAAGAAGCTTTGAGTCTTTCTTGTCATAGACGTTCATTCATTCTTGGGAAGGAAATACCCTTCCACACTGCCCTTCCTCCCTTCCTCCAGTTAGCACACTTGGCTTTCACAGCCGGACCTCCTTCACACCTCTCCATCATCTCTCCAAGATAGGCAGGTACCTGAGGAGAGTGGAACAGAGCATCTGGGAGTGTAAAGCTGCTGAGTGATATGTGCAGGGTTTTATTCAGAGATCGCTGGAGGAATTAGCATGACAGAGAGTAGATCGGAAAAGCTAATGCAGATGCAGAGGGTACCAAGCTATTGTGGCAGTCTGGGGCACTGAAGCATGAAGAGGAGGGTACAGAGAAAAAGATCAAGCTCTTTAGATCTTAGGCTGGGGAAGCCTAACTTCCGTTTTCTCAGTCCTCCACCTACATTCCTGCCCACAGTGTGGCTTTCCATCTTTTCAGAAAATATGTTTATCAGGTTGCTCTCAATCTCTTCTCCTGGATCTTTTCTGTGACTCTTCAGCTTCTGAGTCTCATGCTGACACTCAGCTCTTCTGAGGAGCGGGAAACTTTGAAGAAGCAAAGCCACAATTGCTGGACAGACACACGGCCAAGAAAAGTGTAGCTGATTCAAAGCCAGTGTCAGGGTCCTGTGCAAGGTGATGGTTACCAGGGGTTGAGAAGTATGTGCAGGGGGCAGTTGGGTTGGGCCATATGATGTTGTTTCAAAGCAGATCAAATACCTAAGCGACTTACAACAGCAGACCCACCTGCCATCAGTTTTACAATGGCCAGGTTACACGTTGGGAACACCATCTTGCATCTTCTCCCTTTCAATGCAACACTTCGGTTTGTGTCAGGGAAAGTGGACACACAATATTCAAGCCATATTGACATTACCCGCCGAATACCATCCAGAACATCTAAGTTCACTATACTTCCTTCCTTGCAGTAAGTCCCATCGTCAGGAGTTCACTAACACTTAAACAGCTGTTAAAGTACACCCTACAAGCCATAATGTCGGCTGCAGTTGGGCAACAACATAATTTGTGTACCAAAAACAGTAACTGGTCTTAACAGTCTATGAGTTAGTCAGCCCCTTGAACTGGTCAGCTCTTTCAAGCAGGTTTGAGTTGAATAATGTGAAAAATTGTAATTGGTGTATCCACAAATGCAAGGCTACTAACAGTGCAACCATCAATTTTTATTACCCACTACAAAAATACTAGTGGATTATTATTAGCTAAAAAAATACTTAATATATATATATGTTGTTACGTTAAATTTAAACATCAAAACATGCACTCTTAGCAGTGGAAGTAGCCAGGATATTTTTGATATAAAATACTTATTTAAAAAAGAAAAGAAGTATTCTCACTCATTTGGTAAAAGGAAAATCAACACTGTTTGTCCTCAAAGAACTGATAATTTTAGCTCTATAAGTAGAAGGATATTTGTAATAACTTTGGATTCCCAACCCAGTGGTTGAATATTGCTATTGAGGAGATGACTAGTTTATATTTTTTTTAATATGTAAATCATATATTTCATTTGCAAATGAAATTGAACCCTGCCCTGAAGTTTGGAACATCTGCAATTTGTAATCGTACAAAGAAGCTGGAAGAGTTGAATCAAAACAGAAGCTTTTTGTGTGTACGTGCATGCGTGCATGCACACGCACATGTGTCGGTGGGCGTGCTCGTGCAGGCGTATGAGAAAGAGAGAGTGAGAGAAAGACGGAGAAAAATTTTCCTTGCTTCTTTATTTTTGCAACTCGGGACCTGGCAATAGGTGATTTCCAGACATGGATTTAATGTTGCAGACATCATCATATGCTGATACCTCCAAACTTAGATCTGTGTCTAAGGCTTCCCACTTGGAGAACTTCAGTATTTTTTCTGTGCAGCTCATGAACATGTGAAATGTTTCAGTAAATGTATGAAAAAGACACTCTAAAGCATGAAATTAAGCTAGATTTAAAGCTAAAAAAGAAAAGGTTATGGAATAGGAAGGTTATTTAGTAAGGTATCCGATAAAATATTTTAATAAATAAACAAACCAGTTTTTAATTATACAATAAACTTTATCTAATTTCTGTAGCTGAGGCATTGATGATCCAAGTTACTTTACTAAAAGCCAATTTTAAACTAGCAATGAATTATTGACCAATTGATAATGCCTAAAATAAGACCTGCTCATTCTGGATTGGTCTATGGTCATAGCATACCTATCAGTCCATCTTTTGTCTTTAACTTTTTTGGTATCTTTCAGTCTGTTTGTTGCCCTTGATATTTTTTTTTTTGCCCAGGCGGTGAGCCAATATGTGGAGCACAACCAATACTTACTACTAAGACAAGCAGTCTTCAGGGAGGAGAGATGAGTGCATGAGCGCCTTGAACATGAATGCAAGCGCAAATATTCTGTGCCTCTGAATGCAATAGAGAGAAGTTTATTTTTTCAGTTTCAACCTTCTTTACCAAGTCAGTGTTGTACCATAAAAGCAATCTTAGCTTCCCATCCAAGTCACAGTACCAATACTTCTAGGGTTATCCTTAGATTTCTCTGGTTTTGTATTCAGCCCTGAGAAGAAACACATCCACCCAGGTAGATTGTATAAGTAACCTTCTGTTAATTTGGGCTTTGCATTTGAAATCTGGGGGAAAAAATTCCTGACATTTATCCTAGATTAAATATGGCTCACCATCTACAACAATGGTAAATTCAGCCTCCTGAAGTACATAACTTATTAACTGCTCTTCGTTCCATAGGGACACAGGATACATGGAGTGGCTAAACAGGGACTAAACATGACGCACCTATTTCACAAGCTGTAAGAAAGAGTAGATAAATACAAAGAGAGCATGTTATAGCCTGAAATCTTGCAAATCCAATGACGGGTTTAAAAGGAGATGAGAGACAGTTCAATGTACATTACGTAGGATTTTTGGGGCAGAGAGAGAAACATTAAAAAGTCTACTAAAAGAGAGAGCAATTAAAAGAAAATTCTACATCAAATGAAAGGGATAGGAATGCTACAGGAGACACACTAGCAAAAAATATACAGAGGGGTAAAAGAGGAAGAAATTCTAAAAACGAGAACAACCTTCTACTTTGAAGAAATAGCCAGACTTCAGAGTGTTTTGCTGAATTATTCCTTCAAGCCTTCTGAAAGCCACGCATCACAAATACTCAGACTATGGAAAAGCAGACTGTGACAGCCCTCAGCAGAGTTACATACCTGCTAAAGAAAACAAATTTTGCAGATTTAATTTCAGACCTAAGAATGTTAAGAGTGTCCCTCCAGCCCAACACTGTTAAAGATCTTTGAATTTCAAATTAACTTTGCTCTCCGGAAGACACACATACGCAGAACAACGTGAGAGTGCAGCATTTAAAAGCTTGAAAACACCTGGTCTCCAAAGGTCCACATGCCGCTCCCCATTTGCTTTGGCAGGGCTAACCTTTGGTTAAATATTGGCATAGCTTCAAATTGTTAATTACAGATACATAGCTGTTTATAGCCCTGACAGCTTCCAGAGCCCCAGTGCAGCTGCCACACTAAAAGGATAGGTATATGCGGAATTATATTTCCTGTTTGTCTGCTTTGCTTTCTCCTCCTAAATCTTCCCCATTGTGAATATTTCCATCTTCCTGCTTCACCTCTGTTTCCACACTTGCTTTCCTTTCTCTGTTTTCTACTTCATCTATTAAGTTGACGCCCGTCCTTCCCTAACGCTTTGTTCTCCTGTTTTTATTCATATTAACTTGTCCACTTCTTTCCCTGTCATCCTACCCTGGACTACAACAAACAAAACAAAATACGAGGGGAACAAGATGAAGGATTGCAACTCTAATAAGCTTATTGCACATCTCATGCTATTTGGTACCTGAAGCCTTAGCGTAGGGTTGGGGCTTGACTTGAGAAATAGTACTTTTTATTTGGAAAAGAGAAAGCAGCTTTCTAGCACACGTGGTTTCTGAGAAACCATTATCTGAGAGTACCCTGAAGGCTAGGAAACCAACAGCAAATAAAAGGAACCTCAAATTGATTATTTTTAAGACAGAAGGCAAATAAAAAGGAACTCCAAATTGAGTATTTTTAAGCCACCCTCATCACGCATGATTTTGGAACACTTAGTGTCGGCAACACTGCAACATGAATCAAGCGTGGGATTTGCCAAAAATCAGTCTAAGCTTCCTCCATATGTTTGCTTCCTCTTCTACTCTTATCTATTAGTGCAGGGTTTTTAGAGACTGACTCTCAAAATCTATCACCTGCACACTAGCAAAACAGCAGTGTGCATCCTGCAAACTGGTGAAAAGAAGCAGCAGCGATTGAAACAAGGAATAGAAGAATTTTGTGACTGTCGTGCTCCCTCCTTTCTCAGTTCCCAAATGAGGATGGGCTCTGAGTCTGGCTCTGAAACCACTGCACTTTTCTACCTCATTTCTAGGGCTGGTCCACGAGGCCACATGTCCTCTTGTGACCACAGACAGCAAATAATGACAAAAATAAGTGGTAATATGACAACGTAGGCAACTGGTGAGAATTATCTGACCTCAGGTTTCCAGGGGTGAGAAGGACATGGACACAGACCTGTTGGACTAAGTCCAAAGGAGGGCCACAAAGATGATCAGAGGGCTGGAGAACCTCTTCTATGAAGAAAGGCTGAGAGAGTTGGGGTTTTCTATCCTGGAGAAGAGAAAGCTCTGAAGAGGCCTTATTGCAGCCTTTCAGTTAGATACTGAAGCTATACCCTGTTTAGATAACAGGGCTTACAGGAAAGCTGGAGAAGGACTTTTTCAAGGGCATGTAGTGATAGGACAAGGGATAACCTCTTTCAGCTTTAAACTGAAAGAGATTAAATTTGGAGTAGATATAAGGAAGAAATTCTTCACTATGAGGGTGGTGTGGCACTGGAACAGGTTGCCCAGAGAAGCTGTGGATGCCCCATCCCTGGAAGTATTCAAGGCCAAGTTGGATGAGGATTTGAGCAACCTGGTCTAGTGGAAGGTGCCTCTGCCCATGGCCGTGGGCGTGGAAATAGATGGTCTTTAAGTTCCCTTCCAATCCAAACCATTCTATGGTTCTAAGGGAACATGCTAAGGCACAACATCATCTTTCTCTTGGGTCTGGGGGGTATTTGGTTTCCTCCGCTTTGCTTTGCTTTTAATAGCCTTAACGACCTCTCAGTAACAGCTCAGCTTAAACAAGAAGCTTCTCCAAAATTGACCAGATCTTTCTGATGGATGAAAAAGTGTTTAACTCTCATGAGCTTTGCATTTTCTATTTTGTTTTGTTAGGAGAGGGAGCAGCAGCATCAAACAAATTACAGAAGTGTGATGGCATTCCCTGTTCTCAGTTGTTTCCTTCTGTTTGTGTAGCTAAGGTGTTTGTCACCCTGGTAGGTATCACAGTATTTCTGGTTTGATTAACACAAGTCATACTGGAAATACATGACATGCTCCTCTCTGTGCAGCTACCACCTTATTTTTCAATAATTTTCAGGCATGAATCCCATCTATCCCACTCTAAGCTGATCTAAAGCTTGGAAATCAGAAACTGTGGAATCCATAATGAAAGAGCATACAAAGAAGAAAACCAGCTATTTACAATTATAGCGGCTGGGGTTTTTCCAAGAAATTCTGATTTTGTGTATTCCTCTGCCCATGATGTTTCAGTTTCTGTGGTGGATAGTTTGATGGATCTGAACTGGAATGACGTTCAACACTGAAGAACCCGAAACAAGTGCAGGAACCCTGGCAGAACTGCTGCTGGCTGTTTGCTGGTGGCGAGGCCATGGAGACTATTCGACAGCGTAGTTCAGGACACGGTGAGTTAGGGCTTAATGGCTGAGAGTGAGCCATGGAAGGGATGCAGCAATTCCTGTCAAAATTGAACCAAACGCCAAGAGTTTTACAGGTGTATTGCAGAGATGCGTGGCTGCTATGAGTGTACGTACGTTGTGAGGGAGCGGAACGTTTCTGAAGTCTCAGCAATGCTAGGAGAACGCAGATGCAGGTTCACCCTTCCAGAAGTGCATCACGCTCTTTCTGCATGTTAACACCGCCCTGTTCCCCATCTACATGCAGGCACGTCTGCCTCTCTCCGGAACCTTCTTGCCATTTTGAACCTGTTGTGTTACTGGGAGAGTGGGGATAAAACAGACTCTAAACTTACCCAGGCTCTTTCGTGAACTGCACAAGAAGATAAGGTGCTTAAAATCAGCCGTAATATCCAAGGCTGAATGGTGCATTTAGGAGCTGGCAAAAACTGGCTTTTGAAGCAGCATCTTTTTGAAAGTCAAAGGGTCTCCGAGATACAGCCAAACTGTTAGAAAAATTCCTGACTGTAATGCTCATTTGTCCAGTTCATAAATCTGCCTCCCTATTCTTCAAAGTGCCAAAAGCTATCTAGCCAGACATCCAGCTTTCATAAGACAGTCTAACAAGCTGTCTGGCTCAATTAGTTGGACTCTGATGGTGCTCCAGATTTTCAGTCAGCAGATCACTTTGTAACGAAAATATCTGCTCGCAGACTCCGTTCCCTTCCGGTACCGGTAGCTTAATCTAATATGTTATAGTTCTAAAATGTTTTTTTTCAATGAACCACAAGAAAAAGCTCTGCAGTCCATCCACACGCCACAGTTTCAGTTCCTTAATTCCTCAGCCCTTTTTTTCTTGGCCTTCTTCACCGTAAATGGTGGAAGCGATACTTTCTATGGTCTGGTTGTGCATAACACGACTTAAAAAAAACTGCATACTTGGTTATGACTGAGAAATTCTGAGTACAAAAGTACTCTTTGGGATTTCTTCAGCCTGAGCTCACTCTGTTCTTGGATAATCCCATAACTGGCTGTTCTATATGATCACAGATGTAAATGGCCCCACAGAAGCTGGACTCTATTACCAAGTTAGACTGTATATGGTTATATCTAATTGCTGTTTCCATTATAACTTCTAGTAAAAAGCTGGTACGGCTCAGTTAAACAGAAGCAGTCCTTACAAAAGCACAGTTAGGGCTTTTAATCAATAAAGAGTAAAATAACCACTAAAATTACAGATTTGCTGTGATGCCTCTTCCTAAAAAATGAAAATGCTTAAGAAAGTAACCTTTTTTTCCTAGCTGCCCAATTAACCTAATTCTTCAAGTTTTACCCTTGGCAGCCAGCATACGTACAGACGGATTTTCTGTCTCTCCTGGCAGACAAGGGGCTGAGATTTTTTCACCTTCCCGCTTTTTTACTGTTTGCCACTGATGGCTTCAGCAGCGTTCCCACCAGCGCTCCCAAGAACCCGGCTGCTTTGCTGATCCCTCACCAGTGACATAGGCATCAGTAACGCAGCCACACGGACAAGAGTTTAAGGAACAAAATCCAGCCAGAAACGTGAAAAACTGGAGACTCAAATTGAATTATTCCCCACAATTTTGTGCACTTTCTTTTTTTTACACTGGCCATGTAAAGCTTATTCAAATATGTTCTATCCTATGACTGACCACTGACAGTGATAAAGTTCTCAGTCATGCAAAACACAAAGAAAAAAGGTAAATATACAATAGGGATGCAATGTAATTAGAGCTCTTATGTTTTCAGGATTTACTACATTTCAGCAAGCAAATTCAGCAAAGCCATATAGATTCATTTTTGTCTGTGTTTAGTTTTTGGATTTTGACCAGCCTCTAGCAATACAAAATGAATCCAAATAAGATGCTACTTCTGTATACTACACGGTTAACTTCATTCTGTAAAAAATTTCAGCTAAGTGCTTAAAGCATAACACAACTACTTATCCTATATGAAGCAAACATCAGAGGAGAAAAGCTATTTCTACACGAGCTGCACTGACTTCAACACATTTTAGAGCAGGCCTTATTTTCATAAACTTCACAAGTTAATATGCTATTTTTATGAAAGATGATCATCAGGATTACGTGGAAAGATGCTGGCAAAGTGACACATATAGTAAAACAATTCCCAAAATACTAGTCATTATTCTCAATTATGTTTTCTATTTGATTGTTAAAAGCCAATCTTGTTGACCCAGCAATGTACACTTGGCTTTGCAGCCACTGCTGCTGCTTAGTAATGTCTCGGGAAATCCTATGCCTTTGAAACGCCGTGCAAATTGTCTAAAAGGAGCCAACGTTAACACTCAGGCTGAATTAGAAAATAGGAAAATACACAAAGTAAGTAGTTTAAGGACAAAGTTGTCTCTAGCTAAAATTAAGCTCTGATTCACGGTGACATTATAAAAACACTAAGCTGTACATTAAAATTCCTAAACATCGCTGCTATTCACAACAGGCCAATGCAAACATTCGTTACTTCAGTGTCTGAGAGTGAATTTGTAAGTTAGGAAAATGATGTCAGTATAAAAGAATTCAAAACTAATTTTATCTGATTGGCAAGTGAGTTCAAGTATTGAGATACTAAATAAATATTTGACAGCACCATTCCATAGTATAATTTATTTCACATATGCGCTAAATTAAAAGGAAAGCTTTTCTGAACTGCAAGCAATTTCCAGGCAAACCACTAAGCAGGATGAGGGTGATGGCTGCCGTTGTGTCATGGTAGAGCACCTTCTCACCCTTGCAAAGGTCACCAGAGGTTTGAGCAAGTAATCAAAACCACAAGGCAGAGAATGGTACAGCAGGGCCACTTTTGTCACACTCATGACAAGGAATTTAAATTTACCCCACTGAGCGCTTCTGCTCATGGAGGAGGAGGAAACAATGCTGAATGCTTGACCTTGTATTTGTGTCAGTAGGGCTACCACTATGGATAAGGAGTTCAGAGTTTTGCCTACCAATGGGCATCGCTGGGAAAATTCATTCCAGCATGATAGGGCTGTTGTTAAGATCCTATTTAAATCTATGATGTGTCTCTATGAGCGTGTGGAAATGCGTTATTCGCGCAACAATTAGTACTGACGGGCACATGATGGCACAGGGAGAGACACAAGAGGCATGAAGAGGAATTCTCTTCAAAGAGGAAACTGAAATACAGTGTGCACCATTTTTTTGTTGTATGTATGAAGTTGCAGAGGTGCTATACTTTCAGGTCCCCAGAGTTTTGGAAAAGGCAGGTCTCTTCAGTGGTTCCTACCAAAGCAGAACTCTGTTATTTAAGATTCAAGCAAAGAAGGAAGAGTTTCACATCATTACAAGGATATAGAGCTGCATTTTTAATACTGTAATTATGGAGACAGATAATCAACCTGGTTTAGACCTTGCTGAAATGTTAGGGTCAAAGGTAGAACTGAAATTCCCTCAAATGGAGAGACTATTATCCAGAAATTTTATTTAAAACCCCATAGAGACAATAAAAATCTGCAAAGTTCAGCTGGTTTATATCCCAGAGGACTTATCAAGGGCAAGGTTCATAACTAATTATGAGAAAATACAGGTAACGCTTATCTCAAATGCAAGCCTTACCTATATGTAATACCATATACTTTTAAAATGCTACAATGTACATGTTACTACAATGTTTTGGATGTTAAATGCAAACCAAAAATTATTCAATAATAGTTACATTTACAAACAATCATAAAAAAATCTGTGCTTTGTTCCCCATTACAGATAACGGAGGACAGTTGTAGACTTCTATTTATCAAAAACAAAAGAAGCGAAATGGAAATGAAAACTCGATTTATATGGGGAGATTAAATTCAGAATGGCATTTTTCATTTTTTTTTATAGTATATTTTATGTTTCCTGTTTCATTCCCTTCTGTAACTTAGAGAAGCCTGGAATACCTACAAATCATGAAACCTTAACTAATACGCCATTAATATACTTAAACTATTAAAAGGAAAATGAATACAGACAGTATTGGAGGTTCTACATTCACCTTCACTCTCGATCTAACAATTTATATCACACGTGAACATACAAGCTCTCGTCTTCCTGACGTACGTTCTGTCATGTACACAAGGTCCTTTTCTTTCTAGAAAGCGCTAATACAGAAAAATGCATTTGTTGTGAAGCTTCACTAATACAGCACAGAGGCTGTATAGCACTTTGGCATTGTTCTGGATGAAAAGCATTATGTGCACGTAAGCTGTGTCATTAAAAAAACAATTTGGGAGATTAGAAAGAGTGAAAGAGAGAAAGAAAATAGTGGTTCTGAAATAAAATAATGGTGCTGGGAAGCCAACATTTTATCTTCCTTGGCTTACAGTGCCACATAATTACCGGCGTGAAGTAGCTGTTCACTTTATTTATCATCGCAAAATAAACTCTCTTTGTGTGCATGGACGTTCTGTTGCACTTTGGAATTCACTACAATTCATGGCTATAGAAAGACCAGCAATAAACCGTTTTCTAACAATGTGCAGGAGGAGTCAGAATGTTGACTCACAAGTCAGTACTTGTTCAGTTACCTGCTAGCCTTGTTTGCAAAGTTTAGGGGTCTCAGTATCTTTTGAAATTCCTTCTGTTTTAAAACTTTTGGTCTAAACGTCCACGCACAGATGCTACACACACAATCTTATGGGCAAGTGCATACGCCCTAAACTGGCCACAGATTGGATACAGCTGTTGGGTTTGTGGATGTTTAAAAAGGTATTTGAATGACAGGTTTAGGTAATTTAATGTATAATTTGTAGCAGAAGTTTGGATTGTCTGTATTATTTCAAACTACAGGGAAATTAACAACTATTAAATTTAACGGTATCTCTGAGAATATGAATGTGTGGTATAAAGCTGTGGCATACTGAATGACTACAGAATTTTTTAATAATACTGCAATTAAACAGCTACCGTGATGCCAATGTATTATTCCAAATTATGTCAGCCCAAATTGGTGAAATTCAATTAACTATGTTACAGCTACACCTGATTCTGACCACACGTGGTTTGAGCTAAAGTGTGACACATCCTGACATCAGACTAGGTGAAGTGCCAGTCCAGAGCTGACTTACTCTTTGGTTACTATAAAATTGACAGAAAACACCTTATTTTTGTCAGGAAATAACTTGAATAAAGGAAATAATTTTTTGTCACCACAATAACTTACTGTTTTCCACCTAAAATTACTGAAAAATACATTTTTAGTAGGTGAAAAATTTTAACATGGGATCTAAAGGCAATTGCACTGCTCTTCTTTCTCTGATCTTTAATTACATTGACTTTCTTCCAGCTTTTCCTACTTCGTCACCTCCTGTCATGACCCTAGTGCAGTGCTGTGTTGTCCGTCACACTGTACTAGTTTCTCTTCTGACCTTTTTCTGAGCATAAGCTTCAATTTCCTGCTG
>NW_010564859.1:84711-95736 GCF_000687285.1 Phaethon lepturus
CCTGGAGAATTGGTTTGTTTTGAAGTGAGGTTGGTTTCCCACCCTGTGTTGTAAATGCCACTCTGAACAGTGCAAACACATATGTTGGTTTGGCTTATCCGTGTCTTTCAAATCCCCAATGTTACGGCCCGGTAAATTTTACCACAGAACCTTTGCAACACGCACATTCCACCCACCTGAAGCCTAATCCTCTACAAATATGCTCACGCAAACGTTTTGCTCCTCAGTATCATTTTCTAGTTCATTTCTGTAGCATGCAGTGGTCATTCTGGCTGTCAAGTGTCATTTTTGTCTGGAAACGGCAAAAAGACAAGCAAAATAAAAACAAGTAATTCCACAAAAATAAAGAGGGATAAAGCAACTGGAACTAATAACGTTCATTCATCAGTAATTTCAGATTCCATGATGTGCAACGAAGGTGTGAAATTAAGATTCTCAGAAATGAAATTAAGATTTTCCTCAGCTGAGGAAGAGCAAATGATGGGAGTAAAATGATGGCTGAGGGAAATTGTTAGGATAGTCACTGCCTCACACCCGCCCCACTGAAAAAGGAGCCTGCCTCTCTCCGTTCACTACAAGGGGACTGCAGACATCTTGTTTGTAGACCTGACACATACCACACACACTTCTACTGCATCCATTACAGAAAGGCTGCAGCTCATCTTGCAACATCTGCAGCCCTAGACTATCTATCTCACCCTTTCTGAGAAGAAATCCCCTTTGTTCCATCCATCTGCAGGACAGCTGGAACCTTCAGACTCCAGGACCATGTCAAAAGAAAAGGTAATGGTGAGTGGAAGAGGTAAAGCCAGAACAAAGTGGCATCCCCTTGGCTGGGGCAGAGCTCTGTGGAAAAGACTCTGGTGGTCCTGGGGGTCAGCAAGCCAAGCATCAGCCAGCAGCAAAGGTGGCCAACTGCGTCCTGAGCTGTATTAAGAGGAACACAGCCAGAAACTCCAGAGAAGTTACTATCTCCCTCTACTCAATGCTCATTAGACCACATCTGGAATACTGCTTACAGTTTTGAACCCCCAGTACAAGATCAATTGGACTGAGCTCAGTGAAGGGCCACCAGGATGGTTAGGGAGGGCTGGAGTACTTGCCCTGTGGGAAGATGCTAAGGGAGTACAGCTTGTTCATCCTGGAGAAAGGAAGACTTTGGGTGGACCTAATAGAAGCCTGCCAGTGCTTGTTGGGAGGCTGTTGAGAAGATGAACCCAGGCTCTTCATATAGTGGTGCACAATGGGAGGACAAGAGACAACAGACATGAGATGAAAGAAGAGAGGTTTTACTGGATATTAAGAAAACTTTTTTCTCTATTAGGATAATCAGGCAGTGGAACAGGTTGCCCAGAGGGACTGTGCCATCTCCATCCTTGGAGATTCTCAAGATCAAACTGGCTAAAGCCCTGAGCCACCTGCTCTGATCTCAGAGCCAATCCTACTCTGAGCAGCAAGTCAGACAGTATGACCACCTGAGGTGCCCTCCAAGCTGAACTATTCTGTGATTCTGTAATTCTAAATCATTACGTGTGCTGTTCAGAAAAACAGCTGCTGGAAAAGACAGCTTTAGTTACCTCCCGTATGTTGGTTTCACCCTGCCTGAAATTCTGCACACAGAAAAATACTGTGTCGCAGTCTGAAAGACTTTAAGGCTAGTCTGAAATCGTGGCTAACTTCCCAACTGATAAACTCTATAGAGCTGACTCTTGAGAGATGTTGAGACTTACGGTGTTTCCATTTGAGTTTTTTCTTCCTGCATCCTATCCCCTAAATCCACACCTCAACGCCGTACTGCTGCAGCAGTCAGTGAATGCCAGGAACACAGCAGGAGCAGGACTCCAGTGCAACCATGTAAAATCACAGAGAAAGCATCAGGAAGAGATAATGCTGCAGAATGTTGTAAAAGGAGTATTTCTGAGCAAAGTAATTTAATTGGTATGTAAGAAGCTTTCTCTACCTTCCTCCCATAAGATTATTTTGCTTGCCTTCACTTCAGGATTGATACTTTTTCTCAGAACAAAATAAAAGAGTATACCGCATAAGGTCACAGTTTACATTATTGGTAGTAACAGCCTTAGCATCAATCTCACACTTTAAATGACAACTCTCTGCTTGAAACTAGCTACTGCATCACCCAGCTGTCACCATTCCTCTGTGTAACATTTGTTTTCCATCCATCCCCACTCTCCTCCAAATTCTGACTTTTCTCCCCGTAGTTTCAGAGATCCTAAGCCTGCTCATTTTCTGACTGGTTTCTGCCTTCAGTGTTAGCCAGACTGTGACTGACAGGAAGAGAAAACATGTAAGGCCGGTCACCCTGCCGGAAAAAACACACACAATGGATGCAAAAATACACAGGCTTGGTAATATTGCTATAGATGAAGAACATAAGAGGTAAGGCTTGCTCCAGCAAGTGACCTTAAATAATACAGTAATCGACGTAAGAAAGGAGATGGCCAGAAATCCAGGCTGTTTATGAGACCTGGTACCTATCATCCATGTTGTCCATGGATGCCATTTATAAATATGTTTCCCCTCGTGGCGAGTGATGTTCAGGATCTTCAAGGAACAACCTGGAGGACTTCTGTTTGCCTTCTCCCAGTCATGGGACATCATTTCAATGTCAGATAGGACCAACAAGAGCCATTCAAGAGATCAGGGCCTCTCCACCCACAAGGTACATGCTTTTATACCGCATAGCACTGTGCAAAATGTTCACGCACTTCGAGGAGATCTTAAACCATGCCAAATCTTGATCCACTGATATCAGTGTCATCTTTCCAACGGACTTAATGAAATTGGGACCTTGCCCCTAGACTAGTTAAAATACTTGTCCCGTTCTGTATTTTTGAAAGATTTGCTCTATTTGGGGTACACTATGTGTATTTGTTGTAATTCTGGAAAATCTTTATTCCTGCAAAGGGCTTGTCCTCCAGAAAATTAAAACAGCATCATAATACGTGTACCAAAGAAGTATGCATTGCAATGAATAACCTCTATGAAAGCAGACAGCATTTCCCTGATAATTTCTAGAGGTCCCTTGGGATTGCTTGGCTGTTTCTATTTTCTGTATAAAGTATGATTAAAAGAAAATTATAAGTGAAATTCACAGTATGAATTCTTTGAACTAATTTCTTTGATGTCAGCAGAATTACAGTGAAGATTAATTTATTTCTGTGGCTGTCAAGGAAAGAATCTGTTAAAGATATGGATTTTTTTTGGTGCACCTTTATTTTTCTGGTAATGAAAGGACGCAAAAATATATTATGTATGGATCCATATATTGTCTTAGTAACATATCCAATCTGAAATAAGTGTGATTCACCCTTCATAATTTATTACTCTCTTCTAGAATGTGTTTATTATGATGGACAGTTGAAGGTTTGCCATTAGGATTTTGTCACCATTTGATGCAAACCAAACTGAAAGTTATTATTAGATCTCATGTATTCAATATCTAAAATATATTTCCTACATAAAAATGCAGAGATTATGGAAATTCTTTAGAAATATGGCCTTGGCCTTGTTTTTGCATGTTTTTCTATGCTATTGCACACTTTTTTGGACATGTTACAGTATTTCCAATCAGCCATTAGTAATAGGTTTAGCAGTTGTTTCAACCTCCCTTAAAATTTTTGTCCTCATTTTTATTCCATAGAAGGCAATTTAGAGGCAATCTGCAAACACTTGTTATCCAAAGCAGTGCTTGCTGCCTTTAATAGTCCTCGTGAAATCAAAGTACTACCTAGTAATGGGAGTCTGGAGGATTGGTCCTTAGGCTGCAAATGTTCATTTAATTTTGGGAGGACATTCAGGCAACCCATGTTTCTCACTACAAGGTTATACCATGTCCTGTAACTCCTGCTTCCTATTGCTAACACTGCTTCTGACCAGCTGTATCTACTTGAACATGGGCCATACTTGAACTTCACACTTGAACGTGGCTCCATGCTTCAGTTTACCTGGATTTAGAATAGAAACAAAAACTGCCCCGTGGCATTTGGGAACACATTAGGTTCCCAGTTAGGGAATTAACTTCATTAGGTAATTTGAGAACTAACTGTGCCAGTGAGTACACTGAGGTCTTCAGTGGAAATGCACCCTTCTGAAGAGTCCATGAAAAGCAAAATTTTCAAAAAGATCTTATCCTACCCTTCATTTCCATGTGGGCATCACATCTCTAACTCCCACTTACTGTTTCTGTAGCAGTGGTTCCACTCAGAGGCCCATTACACTAAACACTAAAGAAGAACGTCCTGATAACATTAATATTTATGCTTCACTTTGTCCATATAACTGTGTTGATATCTTGAGGCATCTAATTTCAGCTTCCCTATGCAGTCAACAGGGAGCAGGTGGATTCTTAACTTCTCGGAGGTCTTTATAAAGGGGATCTGTTCTTCTAATTTAAGCAGCTAATTTAGATGTCTAAAACTGAGCTGTGACCAAAACTTTGCATTGAAGCAACTGAATACGAACAAAAAAACCCAAAAGCCTCAGGCATCCAGTTCAAAGTGGTAATTTGGGAAGGAATCATCACTGAAAGTAGCAATGACTCTAAACCACCCAGAAGACTGGATAAAATAGGTATCTATACTATCTCTTCATCTAAGCTCCCTACTGTGCTCCAACCTTTTGTTGGTGAGCCAGATGAGAAGGACCTCTCTGCAGTTGTCTAATCCGAAGTCCAGTGTTTCACAATGTTTCCTTGTTCAAAGTATCAAGCACATTTTTTACATATACGAAATCATGAATAAGAAATGTATGATAATGGAAATGGCAGAGGCATGAAATATCTGTTAAAGCAACAGCATGTATTCCAAGTTTAGAGAAAGCAGACATGCTGCCAAGGCATTTGACCACAGTCATTTTTATTCCCCATTTAAAATTCTAGTATTTATCTTCTCTTCTGCTTTTATCCAATAAAACAAGTTTCTACCTGCCAAGACAACACAGAGGCAATGGTTTTTAGTTTACCTGACCAACAACTAACTACATTAAAAGTCTTTTATTTCACAGTTGCAAACTAACATTATTAAAAAATTCCAAGATACAATGTACAGCATAGAATGAGTTTATCAAATATCATTTTCAAACTGCTGAATTTTTGGATGCTACCACACACTTAATCTCAACTCAAATTAGATCTACTGTGCTTTATCAATAATTTGAGTGCAACAATCTGGAAATCTTCATCTGGGACTTTTATGCAAATAAATATACATACTTTCCCCCAAAACACAAAGTTCAGGCAAAAATCTTTGCAACATATCTTTAAGAGTTCACATTTGTATCTTTTAGTGAGTGGCTTACAAGCATCTGTAAATCAAAAAGAAAAAAGCAAAAAGCACAGCAGCGCAGTGTACAAGCAAAGGATTTTATCACATTTTGTAAAACGTATCCTATTTCATCACTGCTTCTGTCATCCTAATATGTTTCACATGAATGCAACAAATGGGAACTAATTCAAAGAAGTGTTGAACAGTAAGTTTTATTGACATTCATTTTAACACAGACAGAAGATTAAGACATGCAATAAAATACCACTCTACTTGCGAACCTAAGTTTTATTTTTCTTTGCAACCACACAAACCTTAGTACAGTGAGTTTTTATTCCTCTAATTTTGACTTGAGTTTTTTGAACATAGCTCTAAGCCAAATATACTAGGTAACTGGCGAAGCCATACATGGTCAAACTGCTACCACAAGTCTGTACCATATGGAAAGTTAGTCTATATCTGTGTACTGTTGATAGATATATGCAACAGCAGTAAAACATATGTACTATGTCCTTATCAGGAACATAAGTCAACTTTCCAGATTTTTATCAAACTAGTTTTCCCAAACAAGTATCTTCTAAGGGCAAATGTGATAGAAATTTCACCACTTCTTACTTAAACTAGAAATTAAATTAAAAACACCTGGGCAGAGATCCTTCTACATGGCAAATGAAAGCGTGCTCTGAAATGCACTTTAAACACACCATGTTAGAAGAAGTACATATAGAGAAAATTCTGGAGCTGGATATGGAGGAACTTGTACAGCAGCTCTCTGGTTTTGTGCTTACTGAACTACTTCAGTAGGTGAGGATAACCAATCACATATGTACTTACAGGACTGGTGCCATGGTTTATCAAAGTCTCACAAACAGACAATAATTGTCAAACGCTGCCAACTCATTATAATTTGAGTGACTGTGGTAAAGTTCAAAGACTGTAGCTGGTTGAATCTTTGTTCTTTGTTTGTATAAAGTAATTCTCTGCTGCAAAGATTCACTAACATGGAATTGAGTTTAAAAGTACCTCTTCAAATTTTTCTGAAATAACAGGAGCACAAAGGAAGGACCAACCTTCACCTCTCAAAATGACATAAAACAGGTGTTGTGGGAATGTCTTAAACACAAAGCTGCCACACATCTACTTTCTCCAACTGAAAATACTGCTCAGTTGACATTCAGAAGACTTCCTTATTTGTCGGGGATTTCCTGATGTATGGCAGCATGATCAGAGCCACTGTACAGGGACTACAACCAGGCTGCCATACTTAAAGATGACCTGGGACATACCCACAGACCTGCACATGCACAGAAGTTGGTGACTTTTGGAAAACACTGGACTGACTGCACAGACATGACTGCGCAGGCATCTCCAGGCTTGCACATATTCCCTCCAGGCTGACTCTTCTCCTGCACTTCCTGTGGCTTCATTTGAAATTCCCCATGTATATATTCTCGCCAACCAATTTTACACCTTAGAATTGACAGAATAATACAAGTTGGAAGTGACTTCCAAAGGTCATCTACACCAACTTTCTGTTAAAGGCAGAGAGAAGTTCAAGTAAAAGCAGGTTACTCATGGCCTTGTCCAGCCACGTTTTGAAAATCTCCAACAGTGGAGACACCACTGTCTCTCTGAGCCCTCTTCTAGTGCTCAGCCACTATCATTGCCACAAATCTCCTTGTATCCAATTGGAATTTTCCTTGTTGCAACTTTTGACCGTTGTCACTGAGTCTTTCACAGGACACCTTCTAAGAGTCTGGCTTCATCTCCTCTACAAACCCCCATTTTAGGTAGTAGAAGACTGCAGTTAGATCCCACCTGGTCTTCTCCTCCTATAGACTGAACACCCGGTCTTTCCTTGCTTGGCATATGCTGCGGCCCTCAAACACTACAGTGCTCCTCCACTGGACTCTCTCCATTTTGTCAACATCCCTCTGACGATCAGGACCTAGAAGTGCTTACAGTACTTCAGATGCCGTCTCACAGGTGCGGAATAGAGGGGTATAATCACTTCCCTCAACCTTCAAGCTACTCCCTTGCTAATGCAGTTTTTGTTGCTGCCAGGGTGCACTTCTGACTCATGTTCAGCTCATTGCCCACCAGGATGCCCAGGTCCTTTTCTACAGAGCTGCTTTCTAGCCAGCCAGTCCCCAGCCTGTGCTGGGGGGACTTACTTCGTCTCAAATACAGGACTTTTATCCCAGATACGTTTGCCTTTAATAAGTGTCCTGAGATTCCCATCAGCCCATTTCTGCATCTTGCGAAGGTCCCTCTGAATGGCTGCTCTGCCTGTCAGCAAGTTACATGCTTCTCATGATCCAGGAATGAGGTGGCTGAGGATGCACCATGTCACTTTGTCTGGTCGCTGGTTTGGACCTGGGTTGGGCAGGATATTCCCAACCTATGGTATGTGCACTACTAGAAGTATAAAAACCACTTTTGAAAAGGCAACAGCAACACAGAAGTACAAATCCTGGCACAAAGCTAGCATGTGCTGGTGCCATGCTTGGGGAAGAAAAACAGTTTGGAAAGTCTGATCTGTCAATTCTTATAGGGCAGTACATGAAAAGCCATGTCAGACATTAAAACATCACCTATTTATGCTCTAACGTGAACATGTAGAGCATATCAAAAAAGCATCCGAGAAACCAGATACACTCCCTTGACCATGTTTTACTCATAATAGCAATTAACAGATGCGGACCTTCTTGTCACAATCATTTAACTTAAAGAAAGATGAGCTCCTTCAGATCCAGTGTAGTAGTTTAAAAAGTTAACCAACCTACAACTGTTTTCCTACACACTTGTGGTCAAAGTCCTTTACAGCTGAGTTGTGTTGACATGATCCTAAGTGAGCTCTTCATCAGTCTCGGTGCAAGTTAGCTTGAAACATCATCAAGTAAGCTTCACCAGCCTCTGCTATGCTGTGGAAGCAGGAGCTGTAATAAACAGCTGGGAACTGTAGCCTACTAAATTTGTTGTGCTTGTTCTGTGGGATGTACTTTCATTTGACTTACATAAAGGGAGATGGGGGAAAGGCAAGGAAAGCTTGTTTCAAACCAAATTCCTTCAACCAGCAAGGCAAATTCCTGGGAAAATTTACATGTAGATTTATAAGCACATGCCCACTGCTAAGAATACCAACTCACTTCTAGATTCAAGGGAGGCCAACAATCAAAGCATCACTGTAGAAGAAGCTACTGCATAGCAAGTGTCCTCCTGCGCTGAAAAGGTTCAGTTACTGCAGCCTGGAATCATTTGGTAACAACACACATGGGGAAGTCTTCACTGGTTATAGACTGAAGTTGGGGAAAGCATGAATGAGTAGAATTCAGAAACAAAACTCTTTTCGCGAGACGGGGCTACTCAGTCTCTGCAATGGCTTTCTGGAATCTGAAAGTCTCTTCTGGGCTGACCTAACAGCCCAGAGGTCCTGAAGCTGCTGTTTATCAGGAACAAAGATCTCTAGAATCATACTACTAACCCACCCTCTCATGGGTGGCACTCGTTAATTTTCTCTGACAAGTATTTAAACTACTTTGCATTTCTTCTAAGTTTGGTAAAAAGGTAAGAAAGAAGGGAATTAGGTCAGCATCCAACAACAGTCTAGAACAAGTAGAAGGAGCTTCAGACAGTAAAGTTAAACGGTCAAGCTGTTGAACATAGCTCTGGAGCTTACAAAATATAAAAAGACATCAGTAATAACTTAATTAATTGGTCATTCTAAAATGACCAGTGCAAAGGCATTATCTGAAAACCTAGTGATTTTAAAATAATGCTAAAATTAGCTGGGAAGTTTTGGATGAAAAATTTTCCATCACACAATACTGCTATGGATTGGTTGAAAACAGGGCACTAAACATGGATACACTCTCTTACCACTTCAGATGTATATACTGAGACATTCCACAGACAAGAAATGGTGAACACAGACCAGGACGTATACAATTCTGAACACGCATTTCTGAAGTCTCATTTCCACAACTAATTGGTTATTTGACAAAACTCAAGCCAATTCAGAGGGTATTTTTTGAGAAAGCTTTTCTTGAACTTTCAGGTGATACCACAAAATAGACAAAAAGGAGTCCAGAAAGTCAGTAGTGCAGCACTGTAACATCATTAGATGGTCTAGATCCGGAGATACAGATTTTAAGTCTCTCACATCCCAAACAGTTACACAGGTGGCAAATATATGGCTGTCTTCTCTTTCCTGGGGGATGAAACAAGGAGCTTTTTTCCCTAAGTCTTTTAATATGTAAAATATTGATTCAAATCTATTCTGTAATGTTCTACTCCTTCTGACAGTTTTCAATCAAATGAGAACTGATGTTAGGCCATAGAGAGTCTACTTGCACATTTGCCTCTCGTCTTGCCTCCTGTGCACAAACAGATCCCAGCTGGGCTAATTATCCTGAAGTCCTCTTCATCGAGTACAGTTATTATTTTGCAATGTCTCTTCTTTCTGTAAAATCACTTTTTTTTTTCTTTTTCTTCAGGTTACTGCAACTCGAACTTATTCGAGCACCCTAAATTTCTTTCTATTTACTGTAGTGACAGGAAAATCTGTCACTATCTTTATAATACAGCCCAGAGATTTGCACTGAACTAAAAAAAATTTAAATCATGTGATAATCATCTTTTTTTTTTAGTGTGAACCAATAGAATTTAGAAACTGCTAGTCTGGGCCTTCTGCAATTCAGCTGAACATGTCTAAATTGTTTATACATATTTCACATTTCTGAGGCTTTTTTCCCTACTATACAAACCAGACCAACTGTATGAACCAGGTCATTCTCCAAAATCTGGAGCATATAAGACAGAGGATTCAGAGATGTGTCAACAAATGGTATGTGCATGTACCAACTATTTCCGTGCGGGTTCTGAGAAAGGACACTTTCGTAAGAAACTATTTTTTACTGTTAATCAAACCAGAATGTCTCATTCCTTAAAGGAATGAATGCAGCCCGTTCCAAATAGCAAACTCCTGTTATTCTACAATGGCCACTTATGTGTCTTAGAAATCTAAAGGACTGAATCAACAGAAAACAGTACCTTCTGGGATAATTTTTTCTCCCCAATTTTTCCCATCTCCTTGGTTTTGCATGTGCTGTTGTGACTGCTGAACAGATGTAACCTGTAAGTGTGCTATTAACAATATTGTATTTGGCTTTGTCAGTGGTTTTACGCAGCGAGCGTTCACAGAAGCAAGCTGTGCTCTTACTGACAGCACACATTGCTTTAAAGCACTTGGCTCTCTGACAGACAAGCGTTTTTGGTTTTTTCCATAGCAATTTAGGATGTTATCATCCCCAGTTATCTACACTTGGGGTTGCAACAGGAGTGACTGCAAGCTCTGGTCACAGCCCCTCCAATTTACAGGGCAGTATCTCAAACTACACGTCACCAGTGCTCGTTTTCCCCAGTATGACAGGCTGCAAACTGGAGGAGCTGAGGGCTGCTGCACCTGCGCTAGCAACACCCAGCACACCTTTAGGAGAGCACGCAGCTGGGACCGGTGCTGCCTGGCAGCGGCACCGGCCCTTCCTCGCCTGTAAACACACACGCTACTCGAAATCCTAAGCGCCGACTAGGCGAAGGCTACCGGTGCCTTCCCATTGGGAGGAAAAGTGGCTGCACGAGAGCCCAGGGAAAGGCCGGGCTAGTGCGACAGCTCTCCCTCACCCAGCTGACAGGCTCGGGACCCACCATGACCACAGTCAAGTCGGCCCGCCTGAGGCCGGCT